>NC_043744.1:6323687-6561986 GCF_004337985.1 Pyricularia pennisetigena
CTTGTCAGCAGGCATTTTCATGAAGGATATTTGCGGCCGAGAACGACCAAGCGGCTACTCACAAAATGTCAAGAAAAACAAGGCCGCGCCTGGAATCAGCTGGATTCCCAGAGCCAGTCGCCAGCCTGTATTGTCGAGCTTGTCGGTCGCCCAGATGGACACGCCATAGTTGACCCAAAAGGCCAACGCCAGACACGTCACGATCATGAGGTTGTACGTCGTCGTCAAGGAACCTCGAATGGACTTTGGTGCCACCTCGGCCAGGTATTGGGGTGCCAGCATGGACGTCATGCCGATGGCGATTCCAGAAAATAGACGACCGGCGTAGAAAACGCCCAGGTGAGCCACTTCCTGGAACGAACACCCGACGAGGAAAATACCGGCCGAGACGAGGACGGCATATTTGCGACCGAGGTAGTCGGAAGCCGGCGCACCCAGGAGGGCACCGCCGGCACCGCCTGCTGCTACCATTGCTGCTATGTTTCCGGCTGTGGCGATGTCAGTAGTCTCTTCATTAATCACCAACACACTGCGAGATTCTAGACGGGACCAAGAACGACTTACACCTCGTGTCCCTCTCGGCTTCAGACAGTACATCCAGACCGAATGCGTGCCTGAAAGCGGCCAGCTTCAAAACGCCGCCAATGTTGCCAGTATCAAAGCCATAGCTGCAGCCGGCAAATGCAACTGTGATGCTGACAAGCGCTAGTTGTCTGTTGAAAATTTCTTTGGGGTCACTCTTCCAATCTGGTGATGCCCACAGGGAAGTACCTCCTCCCATCTTGAAGAAAGAAGAATGATAATCGTCGGGGAATAATACAACCAAGAAAGTTTAATTAATTAGGAAGCCAAGAGACGGTAAGGTTGAAGCCAAGCAATTTCTGAGTCGTCCTCAAGGCCCAAAGGGAAAGTACAAGAGCTTGGCTGGGGGGACTGGATGGCTCGCCAAGGGACTGGGCGTTCATCTAACCTTCTTTATATCAAGCGGACAGGTAAAAAAAAACTAAGGAAGTACCTTAGCTGACGTCCCCTTCTCAACAGACGGGACGGTGTGGTACTGTACTGGTGTACGCAAAGCCTCCCACATTTCCCTACGTGGAGAACCTACGGGGATCAGCAGGACACCTAGCAAGTGTGCAGTGTGGTGGGACTCCAGGTTTGGATTCTGGTGTCAGGCCTATTGTTGGTGTGTTATAGCAGGTCCACATCAAGGCAGGTTGGGGTTGAGGGGCTTCAGGAGTGATTCCCGGGGCAATCCAGGACCTCCCCTGTTTCCTCCGCACGAATTGAGACTGGGGGATTTTTTTTTTTTTTTTTTTTTTTTTCCCTTCTATATGGTCCAGGCTAATATTACAATTCAAGGCTCTCTACTCATAGTAGACTAACTAGACTTGGTTGTGTCATCAAACAGATGTTTATTATGTGCTCACACTGACTAGCATCCGAGAATCCACTTGATTCGGTCTCTGCCGTGGCGAAATTGAAGCGAAAGAAGAAAATTAAAACGGCGAGAAGCCCGAGTAGCAGGGCGAGAAGTGCAACCTCCGCACACCCCCACACTCAGCGGCAACGCGCGGTGCGGGGACAGACGCTGTTCAGGGCGGGATGTTGGGGTACGATATGACGATGCGGGAATAGTCTTTTTATGCTTACTATTCGCATGCCGGAAAACAATTATTTGTTTGCATCCAGAGGAGAAACCCTCGACTACCCTGGCTAGACAGGAAACTGTGAGCATACCAAACTTTGCAACCTGCGCCCGCACTCATCTGACAGCAATTTTTTCTTTTTCTTTTTTTTTCTTTTTCTTGTTTCCTTTTCCTATTCTCTTATTGGGGTAAAACTCAGCATCTCTCCAACACACACAACTCCACCCTCCAAGCCGCACACTTCCACCACAAATGGAATCCCCTATCGACTTCCACGCGGACCTCCGCGTCACCAGCACAGCGCCACCGCGTACAGAAGCTTACATCCCCGCCTCGACCATCCAAGTCCACGCATCCAACCTCATCCTCCTCCCCTCGGGCGAGCTGCTCTGCGCCTGGTTCGGCGGCTCCATGGAGGGCATCTCAGACATCTACATCTGGCTGTCGCGACTCGCGCCCGGCGCCAGGGAGTGGACCACGCCGCTTCAGGTGTCCCAAGACCCGGCCCGCAGCGAGCAGAACCCGGTACTCTTCCTCGACGAGAGGTCCGGCAACCTCTGGTGCATCTACACGGCCCAGGAGCACGGCGCCCAGAACAAGTGCCTCGTAAGGCGGCGCATATCCACCGACCTCGGCAGGACCTGGGGCGAGGCCCGGGAGCTGTTCCCCGATCGCGGCATCTTTGTCCGCCAGCCCATGGTCGTCCTCAAGGACAAGAACGGGCCCGGCAAGGACGTTTGGGTCCTGCCCGTCTTCCACTGCCGCGCCGAAGAGGGCGTCGAGTGGGTCGGCAACGACGACGTGTCTGCCGTGCGGTACTCTGAGGACTCGGGCGAGACGTGGAAGGAGAGCATGGTGCCCGAGTCGCGCGGTGCCGTGCACATGAACGTGCGCCCGGACCCCTCCAGCCCTGGCAAGTTTGTGGCCGTGTACCGCAGCCGCTGGGCCGACAACATCTACCTGTCGCGGTCCGACGACTGCATCAGCTGGACCAAGCCCGAGCCGACGGAGCTGCCGAACCCCAACTCGGGCATCTGCCTGGGCGTCCTGCCGAAATCCGGGAAGCTGGCGCTGGTCTACAACGACTCGCGCGCCACGCCGGACATGGTGCAGCGCACGGGGCTGTACGATGACATCGAGACGGACGGGCCCAAGCTCAAGAAGCAGGCCATGGTCGGTGACAAGGCCGCCATCTGGGGCACGCCGAGGAGCAAGATGACGCTGGCGCTGTCGAGCGACGGTGGACGCACGTGGCCCGAGAAGCGGTTGCTGGAGGAGGGCGACGGATTCTGTCTCACAAACAACTCAAAGGACAAGATAAACAAGGAGCTCAGCTACCCGAGCATCATGGTGGCGGACGACGAGACTATGCACATTGGCTTTACTTTCTGGAGGCAACGGATCAAGTATGTGAAGGTGACAGCGGAGTGGGTAAAAGGCTAGATTTTGATGTAATGATTCACTTTAAAAAAAATAAACCGATATTAATGCGAGAGAGAGAGAGACCTTGAGTTTGGAGTGTCTTGATCATTGTTCTACATTGTCGCTAAAAATATAGACCCTCTGAATTTTATTTTACTTTATACATTTACTCCCCAACTCAACCCCTCAACGGAATCGCCTCCTCCGCTTCCTGCAACACGCTCATGGTCTTGACGGTCCACTCCCTCATGGCCTCACCGACCTCCAGATACGGCTTGCGCGGCGCAAAGACCATCCTGTCCTCGATGCCGAGGTGCCTCCTGCCGACGAACCACCAAGCGCCGTACTTGGTCTGCGCGAGCCCCTTCTTGCAGGCCCACTCGGCGTTGCTGACCAGCTCCTGCAGCTTCTTGGCCTCGTCCCTTTTCCCCTCGACCCAGAGGTCGTAGACCTTTGCCGTCGCGCGCGGGAAGACGTTGCCCATGCCCGTCACGCAGCCGACGCCGCCGCCCTCGAGCGTCGGCACCAGGTAGTCGGCCGACCCGCCGTACACGGAGAACTGCGCCGGGGAGAACTTGGACGCCAGCCGCACCACCTTGCCGACGTTGCCGCATGTGAACTTGACCGCTACGATGTTGGGGTGCTCGGCCAGCGTGGCGATTTGGTCCGAGTCCAGGTCGATGCCACCGGTGACGGCAGGGAACTGTAAGAGAGTGGGGAGGATCTTGTCAGAGTAATGTATCTTTACAGAAGCAAACCCCATACATAACGAAAAAAAAAAAAAAAAGAAAAACTCACATTGTAAATAACGATCGGCAGCGGGCTGGCATCCGCAACCTCACGGTAGTAACCCAGCAGCGCATCCTGGCTGACGGCCTTGGCCCAGTAGCTGGGCGGCAGGAGCAGGCCAAAGTTTGCACCAGCCTCCTTGGCCTCCTTTGCACAAAGGATCGTCTCGCGCGTGCTCTGGGCGCTGATGCCAGCCACCAACGGGTACGAGTCCGGGAGGCCTGCCTCGGACACTGCCGCCCGCCCCATCTGGAGGATGGCTTGTCGCTCGGTACGGTCGATGAGGGCCAGCTCGCCGTTGGTGCCGAGGTACACGAGGCCGTGCTGTCCGGAGCGGAGGAGATGCAGGGCGTGCTTCCTCATCGACTCGAGGTCGATCTCCTGCGCTGCATCTGGCTTGTACAAGGTGAGAACCGGGGTGTAGACTCCCGGAGGGAGGGGATTCGATTTCGCGGCGATTGTTGACGACGGCATTTTGGATTTGAAATATAATTTTTTTGTGTGAAAATTAGAGGCGGAGGAGGTTATTTCGGTTGATGTAATTAAGTGTCAAGGCAATGAATAGTACTGCTAGTATTAGCTGCTTGGTTCGCAGTTTCGTATGCGGTACACACTAGCTTTTTACAGTAGTTGTGTATTGAGAAAATGCAATAAAATCTATCCAAGGTTTTTGTTGCACAACAGCTAGCCACTACAGTACTACATGAACCAGGATCAAAAACTGCAACTCCGACATCGAACCCGACCCCTCCAATCCCCACGGCGGACACTCCGGCACCAGCCCACGTCATGCTCCCCGTGAACCATAAAGGCCAGGGGCCTTGATAGAGGGTCCATGCCAGTAGTGCATGCCAAGGGATCGGGCGGTCTTCTTGCCGATATTGGTCTTGGAAATTTTACCTAGACTAGCCGCGTGCAATAAAGTGGCACCGGGACTATACGACGAACTTGGACCCACAGATTGCCATTTTACTGACTGGCACTCCCCGGCCGCCATGCCAATGTTTTGCCCGAGTTGGATGCCCTTAACTAACACTTGGGTGTGTCATTAATCTATAGATCTACAAAGATCTGAAAAAAAAAAGACACTATGCTCTCAAAACAAAAATCTGGCCATCCATGGAAAGATGTAACAAGTAGATCATGTCGCTGTACAATATAAATAAACAACCACATCACAACCGGGCCTTTGGTTTCCACTTGATCCATGGGTGGTCTTCGGCCGACCTAACCAAGTGCTCAATGTCGGCCGTGTTCACCAAGCCGGGATGTGCCTCATCAAGAGAGTTGATGCCGCAGAGCTTCATCGAGACCTCGAGCTCGTCCTTGAGTACTGGCAATCAATAAAAATAATCAGTTAGCGATGTAGACCGTAGATATGAGCAGCAGGACAACTTACTCTGACACAGATGCGCACATCCCTCCTCGCCATATGCAAGCGAGTAGAGAAAAGGCCTCCCAATACCAACTGCGGTAGCGCCCAAGCAGATGGCCTTGAGTATATCTGATCCACGTTGGAAACCACCGTCCACGATAACCTCGAGATGGTCAAACACCTCCGGGCAGTACTTGTGCAGCTCCAACAGCAGCAGGATGGCTGGCTGCGACGTGTCCAGTGACCTACCGCCGTGATTGCTGAGCATGATGCCCTCGCAGCCATACTTGACGGCCAACCTCGCATCCTCTGCACTCTGGACGCCCTTGAGGATTACGGGCAGGCCAGAAACCTCCTTGATCCAGGCAATGTCCTCCCAGACCAGCCGCTTCTCGACGTAGCCAGCCATCAGCCGGCCCATGCCGCCGCCCTTCTTGTCGTTGCTGGCCACGGCACCGCTGACCGCCGACGCGATGGCCTCGGCCGCGATGCGCTCGTCCGCCTCGCGCTTGCCGGGCACCGGCGCGTCCACCGTCACAAAGATGGCCTTGATTCCCAGGTCGCGTGCTTTGCGAAGCAGATCGGCCGTCTTGTGCCGCTCGTGGTTGACGTACAGCTGAAAAAAGAAGGTCTGCCTTGGCCGGGCCGTCAGCTCATGCAGCTCGTCGGCCGGCAGCGAATCTGATGCCGATACGATGGCCGAAAGTGGGTATGATGCATTGTTTGAGATGCACTGAATTACTCCTTCCCTCGCGGCGCCCCGTGCCAGCGCCATCTCACCATCCGGGTGTGCCAAGCGCGCCATGGCGGCTGGGCTGATGAAGAAGGGCACGGCCGAGTCGTAACCCAGAATCTTTCGGCGCATGCTAGTTTGCGCAACGTCGCGCAGCACCCGCGGGCGGAGCATGATGCGGCGCAGGAACGACTGGTTCCAGCTATGCGTGTTTAGATCTGTTGCCGCCGACGAGTAAAACGCCCATGTCTTGGCCGTAAATGTGTGGGAGGCAACATCCCGCAGGTCGTCGGCACTGATGTTGGAGAAGAGATCCGGTTTGCGGTAAGGAGCGGGTGTGTTTGAGGGGGCCGGTGCTTGTTGCATTTCTATTGCCTCGGTCTCGGCGCCGGGCGGCGCACTGTCGCTGGTGGCAGGTATGAAAGTGCCCTTGAACTTTTCGGGAGCCAACGTCTCCTCGAGCATGCCAGGGGCATGGATGCCATCGTATGCGGCCGTTGCATCTTTTCCTGCGTATTGGAGGATGACTGTGGGGGGTTTAGTCAAATGTCATGCAAGAGGAAGGAAAACAGAGGCTACCTACTCTCTGAGCCGCCTGGGTGCTCGTCCAAAAACTCGGTCACATCCCAGACCTTTTTATGCACCGCAATCCAGCAGTCATCAGGCGACTGATGCCGCCCTAGCTCTTCAGCCGTTAATGTTATTTCGGTAGACATTGTGTGTGAAGATGTAAGAAGATGGGGGAAACAGAAGCTAACTAGTAGCGAGCAGTAGACAAGACTGGAGACGTCTCTAGACCAAGTCCGACGCGGATCAGAGATATCAATATTTCGAATTTCGAGCTCCCAGAGGACAAGGAGCAGTCGCGCAGGTCACCGCTTATCCATTGGACATTGGGGCTCCAGAAACACATGGCCAGGGTGGACCACGGATCATGGACGCGGTGCCGTACGGACTAGATGCCATCCTTGAGTGCCGAGGGTGGATTTGGGGCAAGCTTGACGGCGATGGGGGCGCGGACAGGCCGGGAAGGAGGGTTGACTGGTTGGGCTGAGATGCCAGCTCGGGTAGAGGTGGGGTAAGTGTGGGGTGCTCGGTGTCCATTCCCCCCCTGCGGACTTCTTCCCGCCGGTCACTTAACCCTAACCCGTTATCATCAAAGGCCAAGTTCACGGGACAGACAGCAAGCAAACAGAACTTGGCACGCTGCGAGATTTGGATCAAGGTTACCTTGTCTTGCTTGATTGTCCGAGATTGTGCAGCCAGTCAATATCTAAACTAGGCCGTGTACTGGGAAGTCATGATCGAATACATACTTCTTGAAATCACCTCAGACACCCGGCCACACACCGTTATACAGCAATGTCGACGCCGGTCCCAAAGGATACATGGATGTGCAACCGCCGTCATCTGCATTTAGCCAGAACGGAAGAAGCAGGTTATCATCTTGGCTGGCGTCAGAACACGGAGAACCTCATCCGCCGTGACGATCGTGTCCTATGCGGTCGAGGACCCGTGGCATCTTTGTGTGCAAATGAAGATGTGAAGTTGATAACTTGACCGAGTTGTGTTCCAAGACATGATGACGGATTGTACATTCGCCCACCGTCAAAATGCAGCCCTCAATGGTATCAATCTTGATCTTCCTCATCGTGTCTGCAAACGCAGACTGTCAGAAGGCTAGTCCTTTGAATGTTGCCCAAGAGACAACGTGCGGACTGCATGTGTTTGATCAAGGCTCGAAATGGCAGGGCCCTGAGAGCTGCTTGGGCGAATACTGCATCTACTGGAACAGTGAATTCAACAATGGAATAGGCATCGCCGCTGTGACCACCGCCGAACACGCTCAATCAATCGCCAGATTCACCGAGGAGATGCAGCTGCTACAGGACGACCCGCCATACCTCAAAGCCGAAATCCCAGGCAAGGGCAAGGGTGTCATCGCGAAGCGCAAGATCGCTCTCGGAGAGACCATCATGGTCCTGCCGCCGACGCTGCTCGTCAGCGACGCGGCATATCAGGCCTTTGGTGGTGCAGAGAAGGTCAGGGGAAACGACTTATACTCCAAGGCTCTGGAAAAGGTGTCTGCCACGGCGCGCGAGGAATTCCAGGAGCTTCATGGTCTCGATGCCGCGATGAAGCTCGATAAGAACGGCTTCACCGTATATATCGACTTCACCGAGGAAAGCCAGCATCTCGGAGTTTATGCCCAAGCGGCGGCCATCAACCATGACTGTCGACCAAGGTTAGTAGTGTCTTGGGTGTGTCACGTTGATCATTGACTGATATGCACCACAGCATCAATTACCGCCTCAACGACATCACTCAAACCACGACGGCTGTTCGCGAGATCCAGGCCGGTGAAGAGCTCAGCGTCAGCTACGTGGATCTCATGCTTCCACATAAGCAGCGACGTAAACGTCTGCGGGACTGGGGCTTTGACTGCAAGTGCAGTAAATGCACTGCATCCGCAGCCGCCATCGCCCGCTCCGACGAAAATCTCACCATGATAAAATTCCTCGAGCGCGAGCTGGACAGCCCAAACAGCACAGTGACAGGCGCTACAGGAAAACAACTGGTTGCCCTTTACGAAGAGGAGCGTCTGGACATCTACCTCGGACCTACTTATACGCGTGCGGCGCTCAACTATGGCTTGTTTGGCGAAAAGGAAAAGGCCGTCGAATTCGCAACAAAAGCCATCGCAGCACTCGAGAGGCAGTACGGGCCACACGCGGCAGATATCCCGTCGATGCAGGCGCTGCGGGATGAGCCGGAAAAGCATTGGAGCTGGGGATTGAGAAAATCGCCGTCGCTCAAAATTCCCATCCCAGACGACATTCCGAAACCGGCCATGGAGGAGTTGTAGACGTAGGAGGACTTGTCAGGCAGCAACTAGCAACAGGCAGCCGCCAGCCCAACAAAAAAGATTTCAATGCCAAATACACGTGATTCCACGTGACATCGTGAAATTCTGGTGCCATCACCGAAGTGGGCCATTGCTGCCTAGTGCTCATTTCAACTTGGAACGCGTTCCTGCCTATGCGGGAGAGTTTGGACGGTGTTAGCGCTCTTGGCGTTGGTAGGGCTGAGAAATGACATAAATAACGGGAAGACAAATGAGGCCCTCTCGGGGTCTCGCCCGATTCCCACTTCGTTTCCGTGTTTCTCAGGCTCTGTCACTTTTAATGACCAGAGCGATCAATTGAAGCTTCTTTTTCACGTCACCTTCTTGGCTTACAAGCCAATTGCGACTTTTCACCAAGGTCAGCCACCACACTCTCCACCCGTCAGAATGCCACCCCGACGCAGCGCTAGGGCTGCTGCGGCTGCTGCGCCATCTGCCTCTCAGGCCGCTTCGCAGTCCGTTTCACCGCTGGAGGATTGTGTCGTCGCTATCAGCGGCGCCTTTCCCGACCTGACGCAGGCCCAGGCAAAGGATAAAATCACATCCCTAGGCGGCACTGTCTCGCCGTCCGTCCACAATAAAACCACACATTTGCTCACAACTGAGCATGATTTTTTGGCCAACACCACCAAAGTCAAGGCCGCCACAGCAAAGGACATTCTGATCGTTAGGTACGATTGGCTGCTCGATTGTGAAGCCAAGGGCAAGCGACTCTCTGAGAAGCAGTATGATGTTAGTGCCAAAGCTACTGCTGCGCAGGCCGTCGTCCAGTCTCAGCAGTCACAGGCTGCTTCCAAGTCCAAAGCCACCAAGAAGCGCGCCGCCAGTGTCACCTCAGATGACGAGTCAGATAAAGGCAAACAGCCGGTGAAAAAGAGAAAGGCCACCAACGGCAATGCCAATGGCAAAGCGAATGGTGCCAAGCAAGAGTCTGAAAACGAATCAGAGCCCGCTAAAGGCAAAGCTTCCAAGGAAAAGAAGGCTGTCAAGGAGGAGGCCGGGG
The DNA here is from genome assembly GCF_004337985.1 of Pyricularia pennisetigena. NCBI lineage: Eukaryota > Fungi > Ascomycota > Sordariomycetes > Magnaporthales > Pyriculariaceae > Pyricularia > Pyricularia pennisetigena. Next base: position 6,333,564 of record NC_043744.1, read on the forward strand.
AGGAGCAGAAAGTCGATGGGCAGGTTGCCAAGTCCAAGGACGTCCATGTTCCCCTTGACGAGGCATGTTTACTCAGCGGCTACTCTGTCTACATAGACACCAACGGCCATATCTGGGATGCGTCACTCAACCAGACAAACGCGAGCAACAACAACAACAAGTTCTACCGCCTCCAAGTTATCAGGAACGCGCAGGGTGACTTCAAAACCTGGACGCGTTGGGGCCGGGTCGGCGAACGAGGTGCAACTGCGACCCTTGGCAGCGGCACAGAGGAGTCGGCGATCAGCCAGTTTGAGAAGAAGTACGTCTCTCTTCGGTAGTCTCCATCCGCACACAATTTGCTGACATTGAACAGGTTCAAGGACAAGTCAGGACTTGACTGGTCCAACCGGATGGCGCCTCCCAAGCCCAAAAAGTACACTTTCATCGAGCGCAGCTACAACCAAGACTCGGACGAGGAGGAAGAGGCTGCTGAAGAGGAAGCGAAAGATGACAAATGGGTGCCTCCTGAGTGCAAGCTTGAAGAAGCGGTTCAGGACCTCATGAAGCTTATTTTCAACCAGCAGTACTTTGCCGCAGCAATGTCGGAGCTCAACTACGACGCAAACAAACTGCCGTTGGGAAAACTGAGCAAGCAAACCATATCTCGTGGCTTCCAGGCTTTAAAAGATCTCTCGGCTCTCCTGGATGATGCATCCATAGCCGCGACGGAATATCCGGACATGAGTGTTCAAGAAGCCATCGAGCATCTGTCCAACACGTACTACTCTGTCATTCCACACGCCTTTGGACGCAACAGACCGCCCGTCATTCAAGAGAAGAGCCTCCTGAAGAAGGAAGTTGAATTGTTGGAAAGCTTGAGCGACATGAAGGACGCCTCGAACATCATGGGCAAGGATAAGGTCGGCGATCCGGTGCACCCGCTGACCAAGATGTACAACGGTCTCAACCTCAGTGAGATGACGGCTCTCGAAAAGGATTCCAGCGAGTTCCGTTTACTCAAGGAGTACCTCAACGACTCGCGCGGACAGACCCATGGCCATAGCTACACGGTCCGGGAGATCTTCCGCATCGAGCGACAAGGCGAAAAGGAGCGGTTCGAGAAGGAATCTCCCGTCAGCGGCGCTGGGGATCGGAGGCTGCTGTGGCACGGCTCGCGAGTCACCAACTATGGAGGTATCCTCAGCCAGGGCCTCAGAATCGCGCCGCCAGAGGCTCCTGTATCGGGATACATGTTTGGCAAGGGCATCTACCTGGCTGATATGTCATCGAAGTCGGCCAACTATTGCTGCTCTTACATCTCTGGCAATGAGGCGCTTCTCCTGCTCTGCGAAGCGCAGCTTGGCGACCCTATGCAGGAATTGACAGACTCGGACTACGACGCAGGCGACAATGCCGCAAAGAAGGGAATGTACTCGACTTGGGGTCGGGGTATGACTGGACCGTCGAAGTGGAAGGATGCTGCCGTCGTGCACGAAAGCCTCAAGGGCGTCAAGATGCCCGACACAAGCGTCAAGCCGGGCGATACCGGCCATCCCAATGCATGGTTGCAGTACAATGAATACATTGTCTACAACCTGGCGCAAGTGCGTCTTCGGTACTTGTTGCGGGTTAAGATGTAGATGCTTTGGTTGACGCTTGGATATCGAGAACAGTGGCTGCCTTTATTCTTTAGGTCGGGGGAACGGGACGACCATGGCGGCCAAGGCTGGTTGCCATTTATGACAACGGGTTTCAGGTGGACAATGACTTGCTGTTGCACAATTGCTTTATGTACAGGTTTATTGCTAAGATATCGATCGGGATCTCCTTATGACACTCCAAATTTTTCTGGCTGTTTTTAATCATTTTGCGAGCTTTAGCATTTTGGAATGATGACGATGGTTTGCATTTGTTTGCACTGATTTGTGATAGAACTAACAAACTACATGTCTTGAGGGTCGCGATAAGCCTCGACCGTCCTGACACTGGAATCAACAAAAAAAAAAAAAAAAAAAAAAAAAAGCCTCAGAAGTGGACGGACATGCGAGTGCGCGCATCGGCAACGGTCCGCAACATCTCATCCAAGCTCGGCACGTGCACCGAGTCCACGATCCTGTCCACTCTGATGCCCAACATCTCCAGATCCCTCCGGCGCGCCGGCTCCAGGGCCCTGACTGCCATCTGCACGCGCTGGCGCACCTCGACGACGCTGCTCTTGACGATGACGCCAACCAGCTGGTGGTAGCCAGCCTCGCCGCGGCGCGGCCACAGCCCGACGTCGACGAGGCGACCCCGCAGCGCCTCCCGCTGCTCCCTTGCCGACTCGGAGCCTTCCCTTGCCCTGCGGCGCAGCGCGCGGCGCGTCTCGAGGACCTCGGCGCACGTCAGCCCCATGCACTCCTGCCGCGGCGTCCGCAGCACCCGGCACAGGTCCCTGACCGCCTCGCGCAGCACGTCGTCGGCGGGCAGGTGCAGCCACAGCGGGCGCGGCGACGGGCCCGCGTCGACCAGCGAGGCGTCGGCGTCGGCGCGGCAATTGAGCAGCGCCGCGCGCGCCACGGACGCCCAGTGCAGAGGCATCCTGGACTGGGCCGTTGCGTACAGCAGCGCGGCAGTGGCGGCCGGGCCGAGGCTGTCGAGGGCGGTCGCGTCGGTGGGCAGCGCGCTGTCTGCCCAGCTGTGCGCGAGCTGGGTGGCCTGCCGCGTCTGCGGAGGGCTTGCGCTCGGGCTCTGTGATGTGATGTAGACCAGGTAAGCCAGCACCAGGTGCCAGTTCGTGCTGGTGATGGGTTGGCCGGCTAGGGGGTCGCGGTCGTTTCGGATGGTGGCGAGGTAGATGGACAATGCGGTGCGCGGGGCTTCGCTGTCCGGGCAGTAGAGGATGAGGGCGCCCGAGTCCGGGTGGCGTTGGCTGTTGAGGAGGTGCGCCGGCGAGGAGTTGTTGTTGATGGCCTCCACGTTGAGAGAATCGCAGTATGGACATTTGGTAGTTGGGATGTCAAAAGTGGTCCGCGTAAGGCCGGCATCAAAGAAGATGGGAATATGGCAGGTTGGGTCTCGGAAAGGGGTGCTGGGCGGAACCGGTGGAACCGTGGCTGGTGGAGTTTCTTGTTGCTGCCGACGCTCCTTGATCTGGGTCTGGGCAGCATCTTCCTCGCCTGTTATGCCTTGGAATTTTTCGGTGTTCAGATATTCCCACACCCTTGCCGCCCTACGAGCCTGCATGCGGCTGCGGCCATTATGCGACTGCGCTGCCGTGGGACAGGTGCTCCAGTTCCCCTTGGCCGTACGCACCTCTTGCTGGTCGGCCAGCTGCCGCAGATTCTCAAACGTACCCGTCCGTCGGCGCTCTTCCCTCCTCAGCCGGTCAAAGTCGTTCTTGTATCTCTGCAAGAGCTCCCCGAACTGCTCCTTGGTGACGGGCCCGTTGTCGGCGACGAAGAGTTCCACCATCATTCGAGCGTATTCTTCGCCGGTAAGAGCTGGCGTCGGGCTGTTGCGGCTGCTGGGCGGTGGAGTGGTCGGCCTGGGCGTGTCATCGCTCGAGACGCTGCTCGGGGGAGCAGGCGCTACTGATGCTTGCCAGGGGCGGAAGTGGCCCTCACGATTCTGGGCTGGCTGGATGAGTGGGCGGTGGTGTGTCGGGTGCACAGAGCGAGGCCGTGGGGTTGCTCGGGGCTGTTGCTCGTACCCGCCGGGCTGGAACAAGCCCGGGGCTGGCTGAGGGTGGAACTGAGGACCTTCCATGAAGGGAAAGTTCTGAGCTGGCTGCTCAGAGGGTTTTTGCATGGAATCTTTGAAGAGTTTGCCCCAGGCATTGGTCAGAAAGGAAAGGGGACTGGAGATTGGGTCAGTGAAGTTGCGACACGGATATAGCTGGCAGGAGACAGGGCTCTTACCGAGGGTTCGGATCACGAGGTACGGTCATGATAGGTTTCTGAGGATCAATAGTTAGCAGTGATTCAAAGTGCGAATTGTTGTAGTAGAGAAACACTGGAATGGCTGTGATTCTGTCAAACCGGGAATCGGGATGACGAACAACATCGGAAATAAGGGATAAATATATATCTATGTACAAATGATACCCAACAAACTTTCCGACGACTACGTAGATATGCATCAAAGAATTTCATGGCCTTTGGATTATTGGCCATCAAAGAAGCGGACATACCGTGCAGTCCTGACAACAGTCGCCGGGAGAGCCGCATCACACTTTAGGTTACGCGCAACAAAAGCATATCCGCTGATCATTTTAAAAAAAGCAGCTTTGCAATGACCGTGGACATGAAAATGTGGGGAAGAGGTTCTGTGCACAATGGAAAAAAAAAAAAAAAAAAAAAAAAAAAAAAGACGAACAGCGGGTGGGAGCCTGTACTGCAGCGGCAACCTGCTGCCTTTTGGACCAACGAAGCCTATCAGATCATGCAGAATAAAGACGAGGTCAAATAGCTGGACTTGATTGGTTCATGCGGCGGTTACCCACCGATGATTTGGGTGACTTCTGGAACCAACTGCTACATTCCCATGTCTAGCGGCGCTGAAGTCCAAGAGAATTTGCAGAAGTTGACAGAAGAACTTTGTTGGATTGGCAAGAGCTGTCAAGGTCCATCAACTGGCTTGGAATTTCAGAGAGAACCCAGAAAAAAAAGAAAAAAAAGAAAAAAAAAAAAACAAACTCAAAACTCTTCATTTAACGGCAACATCATACCTCATTCACAAGGTTACTTAGCTCGGCGCTCTTGAACCTAACCTGCGAGACCCAGAGCTCATCAGGCAACCAATTCCGGAGCCGTCCAGCCGGCCATTCAGGGGCAGGGTCAAACTCTTCCTCGTCGCGGCCGCTCATTTTGATGGTGAATACAGAGCCTTGGATATAGGACAAAGTCATGAATAGTGATAGCGACTGTTACAAGGGGGAAATAAAAATAAGAATGACCTATAGGGCTTTACTCTCTTCAAGGTTTCAGTTCTCGGTGGTAATCCCTCATGAACGCCATAGCGTCTGTAAGATTGTGGTAAAGACGAGGCAGGGTTTGTTTTACAGAAAATAAAGCCACACACGCCTCAAACTCTAACCTGCGGCCCCCTGTCGACTCCAGTCAATCGGACTTGATGGCGCCGGCGAAAACATGAACTTGGCCGGCGACCTTGGTCCATAATGCGAGTAAGCTGGGATTGCCGCGGGCTTGGTGCCCTCGGCCAGGACGACACGCAGCCAAGCTTCTGGAGGCTGGTCAGTGAAGCACATCAATGGGCCATGGTCAAGCTGGGCTGTTGGTTCATGTGTTGGGGCTTTGGGTAGAATTGGTAACGTGTCGGCCGGCGGGCTGGGGAGTCTTTGCAATCTTTTGGCTAGCCTGCGGCATTGGATTCTGCGGACAAGTTTGAGCTTTCCCCATGACATCTTGAGGAGTGTCATGTTTTGTTATTGTTTTATTTCAGAAAAAGAAAGTATGTATATCGGGCTGGGGTAGCTAACCGGAAAAAAAGATGAAGAGAAGGTTGTGTCATTGAACTTTGCAGCTCACTTCTGGGACGTATCAACAGGCTGGAGGAGGATTGACAGGAATAATATGGTCTGAAAGCATGACAATGAGGCCCCTCATGATTGCCCGAAAAAGAATTTTGTGACAAAGCAAGAACCTTGAAGCTAACGAGGAGTAAAAAATTCTTTGCGGTTCTCCCTAAGTTCAGATAAAGAACGTGAGCTTTTTTCTGGTTGAGCAAGATGAGAAAGCCAGATCAATAAACGTTTAACGCTGGATGATCAGGGCCGCAGGCGAGAAGAAGACCTGAAGGTTGCCTCGGATGTAATGGCGGCTACCTTTTCTGCATCCGGGCCAAGGAAATAAAATTTTCGCTCAGCGACCCGCGCTGCATTTTGCATTATCACGGCAAACTATCTACATATTTGTTAAATGACGTGGCAAAGGATCATGTTTCATTCCTAGTCCAGCACATGTATTAGCCTCGTAGCAAAGTCTCAGTAACTATAACATTCGAAAGTTACAAATAGTCTCTCCAAAGGTTTTTAGCTCAACAGATATGAGAGACTATAAGGTCAACGAACAAAGATAATATCTTTGTTAAAACTGGCAATATTTTTAGCATCAAAGGAGGCTACTTATGTACGGTTGGCTTTCATCCCTTTGTCCCTGGTCAATTGGCGTGTAACAAGGTTCCTCCTATTCCGCATTGTTGAAAAAAAAAGAACGTAAGCATGGGAGGTCAGTTTTTGAGCTCAACCAAAATATCAAATTATGCAAAAGAAATCATAGGTGTTAAAAAAAAACAAAAAAAAAACTCTCCATTTGAAGGATATTGCTGGGTTGATGGGTGGCCAGGGTGTAGCTACTCTAAGTCTCATTTTGCAAACAAAGAACTAATGACAGATATAGAATAACAGTGTTGGGAGAGAATTCTCTGCAGCTTCGCCTGAACAGTTACTTTGAAAGATGTAGATTACCTATTACTTTGCGATTCAAATGACCTTGAATCTAAACCTGCTCTACAGTGGGTGACCCAGAAGTGGACATGCCCCTGAAGTGGACACCCTCCCGAAAAACTGCCATAAAAACAACGAACATGCAATTGATCGTTTTTCCGCAGTAAATCGCAATAAAACCTATATTTATTAATTCGCAAAAAGCTCCTTTACATTATAATCCAAAAATAAAACCGTAAATCCCTGGTCCTAGTCCTAATTTCGGTGTTATTACCGGATTTTAACCTCCATGGCCGCCCTTTTCTAATCCAGGCCGTAAACCGCTTCCTATATACCGGCCTATTTATAGAAGGAGTTGTGGGTTTCGCGGCGCACGCGTTTTTTAAATGCAAATTTGAAAATTTTAATTTTTTCGTTTAACCGTTTATTTTCGGAGGTAAAATTCGCGATTTAAATAATTTAATAATCCATAATTTTGGATATTTTTTATAGAAAATTAACCAAATTTTTTTTATATTCGCTTAACCGACCTATTATTTGCATAACCTGTTTTTTAATATTTTGGAAAGTTTTTAGGGTCCCGAAAATAACGTTAATTATATTTTAATCCGAATTACGGTTAAAAATCGTTATTTGGGTAATTTTTAGGTTAGGATTTATTATTTAATTCGAAATTAATATTTAAAAGGGTATTGCCGGCCAAATCCCGGTTTTACGGAAACCGGAAATTACGTTGCGAACCGATAAACCGGTTATAAAAGCGTTTCAATAGGCGGTAAAAAACCGTTTTCGTTGTTTAGGCGCAATAATATTTAACGACGTAAAAAATCTTATATAATACCGGTAATAGGTTTTAATAAGGTTAAAAATAAAAATATTTAACGGTTAAGTGAAATATAAATTGTAAATAGGTAAATATTCGAAAAAAACCCTGTTTTTAAACGTTTTAAATATAAATTCAGCTAATTAATGCGTTAAAATTTAATCCGATACTAATAACCGCTATTTTATACCAATATTTGGTTTCGTTTTAAGTAAAAAAACCTGTTTTAACTATTTAAAAACGATTTTAAAATTAAACCAGCCCGTAGGAATCGAATCGTACGCCTAATTTTTAATATTAGGTAAAAACTATTACGTTTATAAAATATTACCCGTTTGGATTACGGTTAAAGTAAATTTTTTCTTTTTATAATTACCGTTTCGATAATCGACGTTTAAATGGTATTTAACATATATATAATTTTAATTTAATTCCGGCGTTTTACGAAAAATAAACCGTATATTTTTCCGGCCGTTATATCGCTTTATTGGAAACCGTATTCGTCCATATTTACGATATATTTGGGTTTAATTTCGAATTCGGTAATTATTTGTTGGTATTAATTATAAAACGCCCGGATCGATTCGGTCGTGGTTTTTTTCAATTCGCGCACCCTCCAAAAAAATCCCGGATTTGGTTTTAATATTTTTTATTACGGCGTAAAAAACCGGCCAATTAACGTTTACCGAAAGCGTTTACGCGTTTTTTCGGCGGTATTAAAAAAAACGAAATTTTTAATTATTTGGTGCGTGGGCGCCTTTCCAGCGAATTTTTCGATTTCGATCCAACGGTTAACGAATTTTTCCTGTTCGTTAGAAAATAGCTAATACGGTTTATAGGTTTGGTTTCGATCGAAAACGCCGTTAAAGCGACGTATAAGGGTGGTTTTTGGTACGGCCCATTGCGCGGCCGTTTTATTTTTCGAAGTGCCTAATTTTACGGCTTTAACCGCCTGGGTAAGTTTAAATTCCAAATCTTTCGGTATTACGGTTTTTTTCGGTTTTAATAACGCGTTATTTGCGGTGCGTTGTCGCGTTGAAGTAGGTGGGTTGTGTTGAGGATGCTAGAAATTGCTAACAAAACAGGTGTCCACTTCAGGTGCATGTCCACTTGTGGGTCACCCACTGTAGAGTTAAGAGGCCTTAAACCAAGGATTTAAGGCTCGATCTCGTCCAACTCACTTTCCGTGCATAGATTCAGCTAGTATCTGTCTTCTTATCCTGCAACTGCTATAAGGAAAACCCCTTGCCGGGGTCGCCAAGTTGAAATTAGTCTAATAGCTTTGACTAATGTTGGTAATTAAAACTGAATAGAGAGATTGTTTTTTTTGTTCTCAAATTCAAAATAGCCCGAATAGTGGTTCCAAGCAAGTTTGCTGCCATATTTAGATAGCAGTGTACTTTTCCACCTAGGATCAAGCAGTTATTTTTGGGTTTTTGTGCATAATAAAAAAGGCCGGCACCTCCGTAATCCCAGTCTGTAAGCGCATGAGCTATATACAATGCTTATTTAAAACCGGCTTTCGCACCGCCTCGTTGTGCTGTTAGTAAATAGCAAGTAAAGCATTTACATAAATTCAGTTAATAATACAACTAGCTATTTTTCCGGCTTCGTAACACTATACTCGTTACAAAGCACCATTTTTAACTAGAAACCTCTTGAAGGAAACTTGGTCTTTCTCTTCTTATCCAACGACATCAAATCAGAATGCGGTCTGCCAATCTTTTCAACACCGCTCTTCTTGTCCTAACTCTTGTCGTCTGTGCGGCCACAGCTGCCAAGCCATCCAGCCACGAAACTTGCGATCGGGAAAACTGGAATCGACGTTGCTTAGTAATTCTTGTGGAGAGTAAAACCAATGAGATTATAGATTTCAAAATTGTCGCACCCATCCGGCCTGCGGATTTGTGCGCTGGTTCCGATTGTTACTCCTTCACGTTGGATTATAATTGCAAAGTTATCAAGGAATCAACACGGGGGAGCATACCTCCAGGACACGATTTCCAACGGTTTTTCCTTTTTATAAATAAGGAGACGGGCGAACGAGTAAAAAAAGAAGCATAACCATGGTAATATGCTGCTTTCTTTTTGCTAATTAGATACCATAAGATACCCTAGTCTCAGTGCTCGAACTAGGCCCCTGCGGGGTCCGAACGCTCCATGTACTTTTTAGCCACATGGCTTTCCGGCCAATTAAATGGGCCAAAAAGATCGCGCTCGTTTTAGTCTGTGGATTTTTCGTCGTGTTTCAGCGTTGTCGGCGGGTATGTAAATTATAGACGCATTATATTCGCAAAGATGAAATCTAAACTATAAGGTAAATTTAATATCAAAACAATTCAAAAAATAAATATCGCAAAGAAATAAATTATGTTGCATAGCTCTAACGTTTGAAACTTGTTTAATATACAAAACGTATTAAAGCCTGATTTAACGTTAATATAAAATAAATATTTCCAATATTTTATGATATAAATTGCAATTAATAGATTAAATAATATATGCTAAAGTTTTGCCAATATTACCATGCAAACTTTGTATTAATTTGGGTTAATAATACTATTCATTTGGCGTTAGTATATTCATTCTTTGATTTTTCATGAATAGTTATCATAATTTTATCCCTTAGGCACCTGTTGCGTAATCTAATCCCAAAACAGTTCACGGATAATATACGAAAAAGGTAATATTACCAAGGTCAAAATTTACACCTGAATATTTTTTCTTTTTTAACAAAATTAATAATAAAACCAACTCAAATATTTGACGATTTCATAGTCGTAGATATTCTTTGTAATATTTCCCAACATTTGATTAAAATGAAAGAATCTCAAAATTAATTGCCGGATTAGGGGGAAAACTAACAATTTATATTAAATGTTATTAACAGTTACCATATTATTATAAAAAGTATTATTTACAAGCAATTTTATTTCCCCAAATAACCACAGCGACCCAAATTAACGTTTGAAAATTATTCCACGCGATTTCTTTTTCCATAATGGCGCGTCGGCCGTATTAATAACCTGGAAGTAAACCACTTTTCACAAATTAATACCCAGAGCGGAATATATCGAAACCCCACGCGATTGATTAAAGCAAATTTAAGTTAAATTTACAATAATAATATAATCCATTTTGCTTGACGAAAGTAAAATTATAAAGAAGTATAATATTGCCAAAACTTTCCAAAAATTAAAAACGTATCAATAATAACTTTCAAAAAAAACTTGAATTTAAACAGAACACAGAGCGTTTCATATAAAACAAAATTAAAAATCTGCGGAACTCTTTGTTAATTCGAACCATCTTTACTCAAAACGGTTAAAGGCCTTAAAAAACTTATAAAACTTGAACTTGAATATTTACGCTCCCAAATGTTTGAATAAATAATTAAAGCGTTAATAGGAAAAAACATTTTCTTTTGAGTTTCTGCTGATAATTTACTACTACTCAACGTTAAATAGTTTGAAATTTGGAACGTATTAATTGAAGTAACCTTTTAAAATAGAAAAAACGGGTCTCTTCGATTTCCTCGCACTAAAATTTTAAGAATCTTGCAAAAATAAACGTTGTAATAATAAATTTAAAACACGGTCCCTGAATTATTAATAGGTAAGAGCCCGGGTGCTAACCGTAAATTAATAGTAAAAAAACGGTTTTTGCCGATAGGCTTTTCGTAATGTCGATCCATCAACAGAACGTTGTTATACGAATATAAAGATATATATTGATTTTCGGTTCTATGAAACTATTTAAAGGTGAGCTTCTGAACGTCCTTCCGTCTTATACTCGCAACTGGGCGGGTGAGTCACGTGCAATTGGCCTGTGCGGCATTATACGTAATTTATCGCTGTAATGTTAATTTGACCGCGATTCCCTTTATTCCAACACCGGCAATTCTTTCTTTTTTACACGCGGTAATATCCTCTAATCAATTCGCAATAACAATCTGTAAAACGAAAATCAACGGAAGCAATTATGCAATTTGCGATAAATCTTCTAAAAGCGGCTTTAATATTTATTCGTTGCGTATTTGCTTTCGGCCACCCATTATAAATTCCTACTATAGTGGTTATTAAGGACGAAACCTTTTTTTAAAAATAATAATTTTAAATAATTTGGTTTAACGTTCCTATTGTTTATTCACCTTAATATTCGGTCGTAGCGACGTCAATTTCAATCAGCTGCAAATATTTGGCTATTTGTCTGTTTATGAAAGGGCCTTTTCCTGCTACGAATTTTAATACGTAATTATGGTAATTTTTCAAAGCCTTTTTTCAGCATTTTTTAGATTATTTTTCGGTAATTATCCTTTTTGGCCGTTCTACTATTTATCTGTTATTTTGTCTGCCCTTTTTACCGTCCGGTCTCATTTTAACCTAATTTTCACCATTATATTTACTTTTCCCGACGTTTACAATAAAAATGAGTTTTTGTTTTTAATTTTATCGATATTATTAAAGCTATTAATCATTATTCTTTAGTTTTGCGCCCTATTCCGTTTTTGGGCTGCTTTAATTTTTGTTTCGCTGGTAAATCGATTTGTTAAGAATTTTTTTAGTATTTGTTACGATATTATTCCGCCGTTTAACCGTTGCATTAAATGCAAATAAGGTTATTTTGGCAAAACAATGTGAATTTGGCAATTTGGAGTTTTTTTCTTTTTTATTTGGCCATTTTAATATAACTTGCTTAATCCTATTATCGTTTTTAAACCTGCGATATCATTCCTACGTATTTATAATTTGCAAAAAAACCGGTACGTTATTCAAAACGAACCCAAAAATTTTGGTTTTTTATTTACCATTACCATTCCCAAAAAACGGAAGGCCAAAATATTTCCCGCTAAAATTCCTATTGCGATTATTACCCTAAATTTGTTTAAACGCTATTTACTAAATCCATTGATAAACGTTTATAAGATTTCGATCGCTAGCGCACAATTACCAAAGGTACACTAATAATCACTTTTTATAAAGGTAGTTTTGCCGCGAACGACGATTTTAAATATGCATCGTCGGAGGAACGCCGTTTTATTAGGTATACTGCTGCAATTCGCCAATTTAACGCTTTGTGGGTTACAGGAGTTATGCAAACCGAATATAATGCTTTACTTAGAGAGGAGGATAAAGTAAAAGTAATGACGAAGACGCTTAACCTGATATATAGTGTTAAAGTTTTGTAACGCTATATTTGCTTTTTTGCCTTTGGTAAAGGCGTTGCGGTGTTTTTCGGTGTTTTTTTAGTCTCAGGGCTTATCCCTGAAGCCCAGAGCTCCACAATTGATCCACTTCGCTCCACTTCGTGGCTCAATTGCGGTTTTGCAATATACCTGTGGGTCCATCCAAAGAACGCTTTGGTTCAGGTCTGAGGACAATTTGTCGATTTTTGCCGTTTATAGCGGTATTTTTGGCCTTTTTTCGACCGACACTCCTTTATTATTCCACAATTACGCAAAATATTAAAAAAGATATCGTTGAAAATAGCGTTTAATAACGCTATTAGCAGCGATTTGATTTATGTTTTTATCTGTTATAACGGTCGAATGGGATACCACCTGCCCTTAATCCGTTTATGGCGGTACTGTTTTTGCGATTTTTTTTCGATTTTCGATTTTTTTAATATTATTTTTAATTTTTAACTAAATTTTATAATTTCTGCACGTGAAGGGTCGTATATATGTAACCAATCATAATAAATTTTGGTATATATACCGTATTATGAAAGCAGTTAAATAAGCGGATAGGCAAGATATACATTTTGCACATATAATTTACAATTGAAACTTGTTTATATTTTTACCAGTTCTAACGGTAATAAAACCAAGGCTTCAGTGATTGAATAACGTATATACACAAGCCTCGAAGCTAACTCCATTCTTTAATATCGGCTTTAAAAGCTGTTTAATAAGAAAAAATGCTCAATGTGTATTTTATAAATCTTTTTGCTTTGTTTAATTAATCTTTTATTATTTTTGTTTCACAGCCAGATTTTATGGTTTTTGCACATGGGGGGTGGTGAATATATGTTTAGTATAGAATTACTGTTTGGTACGTCTACCCGATTATATAAACCGTTGAATATGCGGATAGGTAAGGTATATCTAATTTTATATATATTTTACAATCGAAACGCTTTTACATTTTTACCAATTTTGACATTAATAAAATCAAAATTTAAAGAAGTGGATTACGTATATAAACAAACGTCAACGTAGAATTCGATCTATAATACCGGCCTTTCTTACCTTATATATAAAAGAATGTTAAGTTTGTGTTATTTTTGTCTTTTTGGCTTTATTTAGTGAAATAAAGTTTATAAAGAAAGAGTTGAATAAGATTTATTTATAAATTTATAAAGAAATCGATGAATGAAAGTTCTTTTTCAATTTGACCAATATTTGCGTAAATTGTTAAGTTTTTTAACAGACTGTTAGTTAATATGAAAATATTGATAAAACTTTTGTTTCAATCGATAATTGCATACACTTTGCAATATTAGGTCTGCTAAGCTATAAATATTGTAACTAAGTCTAAAATAAATACTATATACCACTATGTAAAATAAGAATTAAACATAATGAAAAATTACAAATTTTACTGAATATCTAAATATCTTTCCAAATACAGTGGCAACAAGAACGCGACCGGCATTTAAAAAACCAACAGGCTCCAATGAATTCAACGCAGGTTACTGTATATTTTTATAATCTTTACTTATTTTCCTATTCGAATATTTAATTGCAGATTGTAGTTACACCCTTTTTTTACCATTATAATACGAATATATTATATATACCCGTTATAAGCGGCAAAATGCGACAAACTATTCTTATATTAATAAAATACTTGTCAGCGATATTGCAACATTAGGTATATAATTAATAATACCGTTATAAACGGCGAAATGCGACAAATTATCGTTGGTAATGTTAACATCATGGGTTGCTAATAGGGGTTTAGGCATTAGCCTAGGTGCGGCGTGGTGCTAGTTGCGTTGTAAGAGCCTGTATTTAGAGGGTTTAAATGCACTAAATTTGGGATTAATAGATTTAATTCATTGGTGGGGGAGACTTTGCTTTATTTCCCTTACATATTTTCCGACATCGAAATGGGGGTCCGCACCCCGCAAAAGGTTCCGGTACCGCACACAATTTTCCGAAAAATTATTTTGTATACGTTGTTGAAAAAACACCTTTATTTTTATATAAACCATTTTTAAGTTCGCACTAATTTGCTAATTTGGTGAAAATTTCAACCCGGTATAGGGTAGTTAATTTATAGGTGCACGGTGGGTGTTAAACACGGTACAGGGTAAAACCCTATCCGTTAACATTTTAAATTGCAATTCCTGCAACACACAAAATATAATAAAAAATCCGTCAGCCCCAACAGCCCCGTTTCCGCACTATCTATTATAGTTTATATACAAGTAAAAATAGACCCACTATATGCTAAATAATACATATAATTAACACCCCCTTTTTTTGCTACTACTTACATAAAATCGGAAAAGAAAAGTACACAAAAAAAATGAAACCTTAAAAAAATAAATCCCCCTTATATACCAACCCGTCTCGAATTCCCGATATAAGCTCCCTGGATATTTAAACCTTTTACAACGGCCTATAACCCCCGAAATGGACGAACCCCCGATTTAAAAAAAAAACCCTAAAATTGTAATAACCCCCGGATTCGAACCCCCGATTTGCATAATATTAACCGACGGAATTAATTATTAAGCCAGGTAGCTAATTTGGATGTTCGTTGGTAATAATCCAAATTAGATATTTTATATAGGGTATTTCGAATGCGTAAATCGCCCAAATTACGAGCTTTTTCAATTTTAATCCAATTTTGGTATAAGGTCGGTATAAATTGTTTATTAATTAACCTGTACAGGGTAGATTCGAATAATATAAACGGTATTGGGTTAATAAAAATCCAAGATTACCAACAAAAATAATGTAATGGGTTATTAACTAACGAATTAAATAAATAATACTTTAAAATTTAATAGGTAAAAACTAAGCTTTTAGGGGTTTAAATTTTATAAATTTTAAAAAAATTTTGTAAATTGGAAGCGTTAGGGGTTTTATGAGGTTATTAGCGGGTATTTGTTTGGGTTTTAGGTATTTTAGGGCTGTTAATCCTTTTGTAATTAATTCCAATACGTAATAAAATTTTAATAACGTATATTTAATACGTTGGTGGTGCGTAAAATTATATGCGTTAATTATAAAATTTGTTTTATTTCCAAATATTGCAATAGGGCCCTTGATAGGTAGTCCAATTTTTATAAATAAGTTTTTAAACCATTGTGCCTCACGCAGGGTTTCCGTTAAGGCATCGGTTTCGGTTTTTGGTATATTTAAAGCTATAATATAAATTCTTTTGCATTTCCACGTTATAGAGTCCCCAAATAGGGTATACATATATCCGTAAATGGATTTTGAATTTTCCCTAACCCCGGCAAAATCGCTATTACTAAAGCACAGTAGTTTAAAGCCTTTAAAACCCCTTATTATAAAATTGGAATATAATTCGGCTTTAAATACTTTACTTCCGTAATAAATAAATAAGGATTGAATACCCGCTAAATAACGTAACAATTTTTTAGCTGCCGTTAAATGGATCGTAGTAGCTTTTGTTAAAAAACGTCAAAGCCACTAAACCGTAAAACCGATATCCGGGCGCGTTAATAATATTAAATACATAAGGGTGCCGATAATCCGCTGTAATAATTTGACTTCTAGCGCATTTACGGGCTTACCCCCGCTATATTTTAGCACACCCGGGTTTAAGGGAATAAATATAGGTTTGCAATCAGCTAATCCGAACGTTGTTAATACTTCCTTTATAAATTGATTTCAATAGAGCCAAAATAGGCGTTTAGGCCTATCGCTTATAATTTGAACCCTTAAAATATATGTTGAAGGGCCCCTGGGTCTCCCAACGCGTATGTTTTGTTGAAACGGGCTTGCAAATCCTAAATATTTTGCAATTTAGGACCTATTAGCAGGTAGTCGTTTACAAAAGTGACGATAAAGTGTTTGGATTTAGCGTTATAAAAGACAGCGGGATTAAAGATTAACGGCTTAAAACCTTTTTTAAACAATAGGGTAGTAAGCTTGTTTTGCCATTTTTTCGGACTCTGTTTCAAACCGTATAACCTGCGATCTTTTCGGATTATAACCCATTTCCACTAAAATCTTAGCGGTAATTAGGCTACAAAATTTGGCCCATTTGTTAAAATCGCCTGGAATTTGCAAATATATACTTACGTCGGTAAAATCACTATTTAAAAGCGCACCGATATAATCGATTTGTTCTATTTCCCAATTTTATGCATTGGCTATAGCTAAAAATATACGTTAGGTAGGTGGTATACTAGTGCTAGCAAAAATTTCGATATTATTCAGGCCTTCGACCTGTAAAAAACACCTAATAATAAGCCTAATTTATATTTTATAGGTTTATTACTTTTATCCTTTTTTAATTTAAATACCGGTCGGGTTAAAACGAATTTACGGCCTGCAGGCATTTTAATCTAGGGATAAAACGGAAGGTTTTTGCAGTAATAATTTGCTCAAATTAAAAGGTTAAAACAGCTCGCCATTTAGCACTTTCAAAGCTATTTAGGGCCTATTGGTAATTATTTAATTCCCGGTCTTTAATAGGCTTTTCTTTTTTCCTTTTTCAACTTGAAAACAAAAATAATGCACGTAATCTATATCCATCAAATCTGGATTTTCGAATTGCGAATTTAACTCCATATTCCGTATCTTAGGTGCTGAAAACACCGGAATTCCCGTTGTTTTAGGTACTGGATTAGGTACCGCTACCGTTAAAGGCTCTGGGGGGCGAATAGTAGGCTGTAAAAACCTGGTAAACACTATATTTTTGTGGTTTAAATACCCTGTAACGGGTGGTAACTGCCCTGTAAAAGGTGGTAAATGCCGTATAGTTTCGGGGTTTTTTTAAAGGATAATTATCCGCTGGAGCGCTGTTGAATTGTCTTCAAATTCAGAATTAAAATCTCCCTTGAAATGTGAATTTTCCCCCTCTAAAATCTGTAGCGTTTCCCCTGGAATAGCCAAATTATCAACGGTTATACTTTTTGTAATTTTTACGGTAAAGGTTTTATATACGGCCCGTTTAACGAATGCGTAAACCAACGCTGTAAAATTTAATAAATAAGTTAAAAACTCACCGTTTCGGTGCAGAGAACCAATTTATTAAATTTTTGGTGTTTTTCCAGCGGTATTACAACCTGGTATACAGTACCAATAACCCGAGAATGCCCTAAATTGGGCTTGTGCGGTAATCCAAATTGGAATGCGGAATAAAATTCTTCGTAAGGTGTTTAATCCTTATTAGTTACCGTTATACGGTTAATTAAAGTAACCACGGTAAGTAATAAATAATATTATAAATATAATGGTAAACCCGCCGCTATAATAATAGACCAAAACCTATCCAAAATAACCTTAGCGGACCGCTCCGTTAGTCCGTTTCGGCCGTGGTTATATGGATTCGAAATGCTAAAATTAACACCTTTGTTTTTAAACCAATTTTAGAAATCTGTATCAACTTTATACCCCCCATTAAAGTGAAGATTTAGGGGGGAACGCCCGTACGTAGCTTTTAAAACCTTAAAGAAACCTTTAATAACCATTTAAATCGTAGGTCCGGCTTTATTTCATAATGGGATCGACCACCAAAAACGTGATTTTTGGTCCACTAATATTAAAAATACGGGTTTTTTATTGTAAGGATTGAATTTTAAGGTTATTATATCACCCTTTGTAAAAGCGAAAATATTAGGGGGGTTAAAATTGCGATTTTATTCGTACGCCTAACAGAAATGGTTTTAACGCAAACAATACAGGTAATTGCCCTAATTTTTCTCGAAATTAGGTAAGCCATTTGTCATTTTAACGGTTTTCTTTAGCAATAATAACCTTATATACTGTTAATTATATGCGTTATTTAGCATGTAATGGGTCCACCTTTATTTGTATATAAGCCACAATAGATGGTGCCGAAGTGGGGCTGTTGGGGCTGTCAAATTTTCTATTATATTTTGTGTGTTGCAGGAGTTGCGATTTAAAGTCAGCGAGTGGGGTTTCACCCTGTACCGGGTTTAACACCCACCCTGCACTTACGAGTTAACTACCCTATACCGGGTTGAAATTTTCACCAAATCAGCAAATTAGTGCGAACCCAGAAATGGTTTGTATGGAAATAAGGGTGTTTTTTCAACAACGCATACAAAATAATTTTTCGGAAAATCGTGTGCGGTACCGGAGCCCTTTGTGGGGTGCGGACCCCCATTTCGATGTTTGAAAATATATAAAGGAGATAAAACAAAATTTCCCCCACCAATGAATTAAATTTATAAATCCCAAAATTAGTGAACAATATAATGCATTTAAACCCTGTAATTACAGGTTTTCACAACGCAATTAAAATTACGCCGCATTTAGGTTAATGCTTAAACCCCTGTTAATAACCCATATTGTTAATAAGTTATAAGCCCGGAGAGGTTTTAGTTTGTGCATTAAAATGTATTTTGCATCGCTGGAAAACCTGAAATTTAGGTTTTATTTTGGTTATTGTCGCATTTTTACAGCACGTATATTAACGAAAATATTGCTGTTTTTGTACGAAATTGTTGGTTTAAGGCGTTAATTCAGCACCTAACCCCCTGTAATTACAGTGGGGATTGCTAAAAATTAACGTTCGACTTAGGCCTTTTTAGGTACTATAGCGATCGCTTGTATTGCAAATCCAAAATGTTTGGTGTGGTTTTTGTGGATCGTGCACGCCATTATAATTGGTTCAAATTTTTAACAGGGTTTACGCTAGCGAATTAGGGCTAAAAGCCCCTGTATTCGTTCGCTAATAGCCCATTAATCCTAATGTGTTTAATAGGGTTTACAATAGCTTATAAACCCATTAACGGAATTACGTTAATGGTTAGTTTACCCTGCACGATACCCTGCAATTTGCCCTGCACGATACCCTGCAGTTTACCCTGCACCCATTTAACGAATTGAATTCGTTACGTGCACTTGGATTCGTATAAATACCACGGCACCCATTAATTGGGGATTTAAAGGGATTCCAACCCTGTATTCTTAGTGGATTTTAACCACTGAAAATAGTAATAAGCCCTATAGTTGGCAGTAACAGGCCTATACCCGCTAAAGGCAAACTGCATAACAAATGTTAAATTAAAATAAAGTATTTGCCCTTAAGCAATTAGGTTAATTAATTATAGCTATAAATTAGCGAATTGCAATTATAATTTAAACCACCTTATAGTGGAAAACAGCCTTGTATCGGGTTTTCCAGGCCCAATTCCTACAAGTAGGGGGCCCAAACCCAGTTTAAACGAAGTTTCAACCCCTAAATTACAGGCTAGTCTCAGTGCTCAGACTAGACCCCCCTGCTTCGCAGTGGGGACCGAGCGCTCCATATACCTTTCAGCCACATGGCTTTTCGACCAATTACATTGGCCGAAAAAATCGCGCTCGTTCTAGTCTAAGGACAATTTATCGCATTTCGCCGTTTATAGCGGTACTACCAACAAAATACCCAATACTGCGATATCGCCAACCACCATTTCCCCCGATATACAAAAAAATAAAAAATTTCTACTACCATACCATATATTTACGCATATTAACCTTTATTCGATACATTATTAAACCAAATAAAACCCGAATCCAACAATGGAAAATATATTTCCAATAATACTAATAAATATACCCGAAAAAGTATTCCTATCCGCGCAACCTGCAACCCAATACTTTACGTCCGACCTAACCCTATTATTTCCATTAATATCGCAATTACCTTCGTTTTTATCGCTATTCCAATTATTATCGCCCAATCGTATATTCGAAAATAAATGGGAATTTAAACCTTTTTTAATCGATTAAAAACAATTACCGAGGGAATCCGAATCCGAAGCGGAAATAAACCCCGAAACCAAATTTATTCGCGATATTACCAAATTTTGGCGCAACCGTTACCGACGCACCAATTTTACGCAATTTATCCACGTTTGGGTAATAACGGCAAATTTTTACGAAATTACCCGACCTGCTTTATCGCGAATATTTTTTTTTAAAAAAATATTACGAAACCTTTAAATCCGAAAACGTTTACGCGTTAATGGGGTCGAATACCGTTTTAATAATAAATTTCCTACGCCTATCGAAACCGATTTTTTACGCAAGGAATTGCAGCAATTAATATAATATTTACGCTTTTTTAACCGGTTCGAGCTTATAAATTTCCAATTTTCGGGAATAAAGGATTGTTCCGCCAAAAACGTGAGCGATATAAATTGGTTTAAACAAGTATTCGACACGTCCACCCAAAAAATCCCGTTTAAAGCGCCAATATTATACAAATTTATATTTTTACTATTATTGCATTCCCGGGGCCACCGCCCGTTTTATTTATCGTTACAAATTTCGAACGTGGTACACCTAAAACCAAATACCTTTTTAAAAACTATAAACCCCCCAACGTTAAAGGATTAACGCGTTATATTAATATTGGCGATTTTAACCTACGGATATTCCCCCCAAAAAAGCAATTATTTGCTACGCGCATTCGCATTATACCTTATAAATAATGGAATTGCACGATATATTGTAAACATATTATCCGGGTTTGGAATATATTTATTTTATAAAGTTATTAAACGGTAAACCCAACAGTTTGTCGCCGTTGCCCGAGTACGTTATTAGCAATATCCATATTTATATTTAGCTTTTACCGCGAACAGCAATAATAATTTTTTACATATATATATATATATATATATATATATATATTAACATATAAACAAATTTAAAAAGGATCGTTCGTAACCTAATATTATCCTTCGTATATAACAATTTCAACTTTCTGGATAAAGTACAGGATTTTGGATATGGAAAACGTAACCGAATGCAAAACTTAACATCGTATTTCCTTATATTAACGCCAGGATTTGAACGATACACGTAATCCCAATGGCACGCCACCGTACCTTTCCGCCAAAAATGGTTACAAACGCCCGCCTTTTTACAATATCCGGACACCTATTACAAAAGCGCCAAATATTATATAATATACCAAATTTGTGGTTTTTTATTCCCCAACCGCCCACATACGCCTGGAGCAATCCCATAATACCCTACCCTCGCACGAACTATATTAACCTTTTACCTTATCCAAACCCCCGCTATTACCGAAAACGAAGGGGAATACGCAGGAATTATCCAAATCCACGAAATCCTTTTTAAATGTTTTTTAAACCTGTTACCCGACCATTTCGACTACTTTTCCGTCCTGCTCCTCGTTTATGGGGATTAAAAAATAACGTTATATATCCGTACTATTTAAAGAATTTATATCGAATTATTTTAACCTTTTAATAAAAAATAATGGATATTACCCGTACCAGCGTTTTTCCATATCGAATTTAATTTTATTAACCAATTATAATAATATTACGCCCCTATTATATCCATAAATATAATAGGGTTGGGGAAATACAACCAATTTTAAAAAAATAAAAAGGAATTTTACCACGCTTTACGGCTTTTATAAAATGTATTCCGGTCCCGCATTTTGTGCATTATAATTGCTGTTTTAATCCAAAACGGATTATTGGACAGGGATTAAATTTTTAAAAACGCCCTGGAAAAAGCTTTTACCGATATACCATATAATATATATATTTCCGTGGTAAACCGTGTTTACGATAATATATTCGCTGGTTATATTAACGGTTTAATAGGTATTGGATTATGGGATATAAAACCCAAAATTAATATCGCCTTCCGCACGTAACGCCGTTATTTGCAAATAATTAACTTTTTATAAATAATAATAAACGCGTTCCACCAAGGAAATTACGGCGTATTGGAAATTATAATGCCGCAATTGGTCCTATTTTTTTACGGTTGCAAAACAAAAAATTATGGCCTTAAAATGCTATATTTAACCTGGTTATTACGATTAAAGGTTACAAATTAACCGCTGCGCACCGGGATTTTAAAATCAGCGTTCGTAAAATATACCACGGCCGGAAATGGATTTAAACCGGTAAACCTAGCAATTAAATATATTAATAGGGGTTTCGCCATAAATATTAAAAATAACCGCAATTCTACGCACGATTTGCGAAAAACATTCCTAAATTGTGCAACGATGGGGCTAATCGCAATTACGGTGCGCAAAACATTGGAAAATATCGCCCGTACACGCATTAACAGCAAATACCATATAATGTTAACCAATTAAAATATAATCCATTATATATATTTATTGTTCCAAAATGGTTGGGGAAACGAAAAAACCGAAGTATTACCCAGTTTCGACTTCGACGGCCCTAATTTATTATACCTGGGTTTAAAAAAGCTAATAGGCGATAAATTGAAAACATTTAATTAAAAAATCGTACGCCCCAATAACGTGCTATTTTAAACGGATATTAAAAAAACAGGGGCAAATCCAAAAAAAGGATATAACCGGATAAACGGTTTAAATATTAATGGTATAATTAATACCGAAGGAGATTTGCTGGACGGAATATACGAAGAATCCGACGAAAAAGGCGTATAAAATTTAAAATAATAAAAGGTAAATTACGCAAACCAAAACGGGTAAAAGCGAGGATCGTTCCATTATAAAAAGGAGTTAAATGGACGAATAACGGTGACCTTACCCGCGAATAACGGAGGTAAAACAGCGTCCGCAAAACCAGTAAATACAAATAAACAAATGCCAATCGTAAATTTGGTTTAAAATAAAATGCAAAATATAATTTCCTCCAAAATTTTCCGCATAAATAACCCGTTTCCTATCCATTTTCCTTACCCAAATAAACCATATCCTCCATTTACCGCCAATTATAAATCCAGCAAAAAAAAATTTTAATAATAACCGTTATTATAATACCCGATTAACCACGAATAATAAATCCATTAAACCGGATCCCAATAATAATAATTATTATAATATTATATATATAAAACTTCCAATTTTGTAATACCAAACCCCAAAAGAAAAATAAAATAAAAAAACCCAAACCGATTAAGAAAAACGAAAACGTTTGGCAGCGTTAAATATCTTTTTAGGAATGGGTTTATTAGCGCCACGCCTTTTTTTCCGAATTGGGGTCGCGGTAAACGATTTAAAAACCGAATCGTCCTCCTTTTTATCCTTTTTTGAAATAGGTATGCAGGGTTTCCTTAACGAATCGAATATAAATTTATCGTAATTAAAGTTAAAATCGATAAATGAAAAAAACGGAATAACGACCGCCAAAGGATCGGCGTTATTATTACCAAAAATACCTTTTTTAAACGGTTTATTGGTTTCCCGGCGTTTAATAACCCAGAAATTAAAATCCTTTATTAAGGCCCCGATAACCCGCGCGGTCGCGGTTTCGTCGTAAAATTTATCGCTATTTTTAATTTATTTTATTAATTTAACCATAAACCCTTAATTTATAATGGTAAAATCGAAATAAGGTAAATGTGTACGATTAATATAATTAGTAAACGTATTACGGCCACCATTTTGCTCCTGGTATTAATAATTAATATAAACTGGACCTAACGTTAAAATAAAAATTAACGTTTTTTCCACCAAATCCTGTTCGTTAAACTGTTTAGGGATATTTAATACAAATATTAAAACCAGGCGAAAATAAAATTCGCCTATGCGGCGCGTCCTGTTAAAATAAAAGGTATTAAAATGCTGGGGGGGTTTTATTATCCAAGCGAAGCAGTTAAAAGGCCAGGAAAATATAATTACCATTACCTTATACGCCAGAAATTGTTTAACAATTGGGGATTGGATAGCTTTAGGGAAACGTATGCGCGTAATATATTTAAATAACATTTATTATATATTAATAACGGCCGGAATAGTAAAAAAAAGGGCATTAACCTTCCGGAATATGCGATTTTTTACCCAATCGAAAAAAATACCTCGTATTTTAAAAATGCGCCAAATAATAGGTTTATCTTAACCCAACCGAATTAAGCGACCACAGATTTGCAATTATATATTAGCGTTCCATATTAAAGGGATAATAATACCAATATAACAATTGGGGTGCAAATTAAAACCAGCGCTGGAAATATTAATATTTAGGACATAAACGTTAAAATTGGAGCTGGAATCGGTGAAATCGGAAACGGTTTTATCGCGTTCGGCTTAAAATAAGCTTAATTGGATAATAGCTACACCGAAACTGGTTTTTTCCAAAATAAAAGCAATAAAATTAAAAAAGTTAGTAAATATATTAAAAATTGTAACAATTGTTACAAAAATGGAAAAATAACAGCTATTATAACATTTATTACAATCCAAAAATATAAAAATTGTAATAATTGTTATAATAGCTGTGGGGAAGGAAAAGGATTAAAATAATTATTACCATATAGCCAATTTACGTTTAAATCCAAAAATTGGGGGTTATAACCAGGACGCGTTAACCTTTTTTTTTTCCTCCATGCAAATTTCGACCACGCGGGTAATAAATGGCGATTCGTTTAATATAAAATGGATTATTTTAACCCTGCCCGACGGAGGTAACGTTTTAAAATTAGTGCAAATTTTCGAATAAACCCAATTAAAGGGACCGTCGCCGTTATACTAAATTAAAACGTCCACAATTACCGATCCAAAACGGGTTTTTCCTTCCTATAAGCTTTTTTTAAAATTTTATCGGACGTTGCGGTGTTTGGCTTTAAAATCCATTTTTTTTAACGCCAGCATTTTACCCAATTCCGCCGAATTAATATCCCGGGTATCGTCCTCGGCGTGGATTATTAACCAAAAAAGGTAATTAATTGCCAAAAACTGCAGCAAACGGATAAAACCCATATTAAAAAAAACCGAAATTTAGCGGTTACCAATTATAATATCCGTATTAGTGGGAATTCCTAATGGAACGGGACTAATATCGTCGGTATTTTCGCCCACGAATGCGGTAATAATATTTTTAAAAATTATTTCGGTATTCGTTATAACGTTTTCGAAACGGTGGCCAAATTGGAGCTTTTTAATAATAATACTATAAGGCGGAATGCGTTTACGGGGATAAATAATTATACCGTTGGGTAAAATAAACCCGGTATTTATACCCCTGCGTACCGTAAATACGCCCGTATATTTAAAAATTATTAACAATTTTTCGTTTGGTGTAATGGTAGGAATTATAAAATTTAAAATTCGAGGGTAAAATAACCACCATTTCCAACCCATCGATTCGAATTTTTGTAAAAAAGTTTTGGTGTTTTTATCGACGTTAAAAACGACGAAACAATTATTATTTTCCCAAATATAATCGACCGTAAATATATTTTTTTAGGACAGGTTTTTAAATCGGGCGAAAAGGATCGCAATTTTGTTTTAAACCAGGGTATTAAAACCAATAATATCCCTAATTTTGTTAATAATCGGTATGGTAATGGTTATACCCCGATTAATGCAAAAAATAAGGCGAAATACGCGGTATATTATCGATTCGCGGTAGCGGAAATATTAAATTTCGTTTCCAATTATACGTTGAAAAAAAATACCGGATAATAAATATATAACCAAACGCCGGATATTTTTGGTGTTTTCGCCCGTGGAAAAATCGGCCTTCCGACCGTTTTTGCGTTAACGGTTCCTAATAAAATTATTTAATTTAAACAAATATATTAATATAACGAAATTATAATAATTATTATAAAAAATATTTACTGGGTATTATTTTTAATGTCGGAATTATTGTCGAGGTTATCGACGTCGGGGGGGCGCTGTTAAGGATTGGAATCGATAACCTTATCCATATATTATAGGTTAAACACCTTTTCCGCGTTATAAATTTCGTCCAATTGCTTAATTTTTCGGATTAGGAATATCGAATAAAATATAATAATAACCGTACCCGCAGATTTGGGATTAGATTTGCGGGCGGCGAATTTGGTTAAAATATTGTAAAATTGCGTTTGGGTAAAAATAGCAGCCGTTCGCGGGGTATCGGTAACGCATACCTCGGTTAAACCATAATAGCATTTAACGTCGAGGGTTGGGAAATTGGTTACTGCTTTTTTAAATATCTGCGAAATAAAGTTAACCGGGACGAAAATTAAAATGGGAAAATATCCGTCGGTATTTTGGATAAATCGGTCGTATTACCAACGGATATATTATATATAAATCGCCGTAAAATAAATAATCGTTTTTCCTATACCTATTTCGTTGGTTAATAACCAATTTTTAAAAGCTAATTGCTCCAATTTTAATAGGGTATAGGCATTTAAACCGAAAAAAAAATTAATTTAGCAAAAACAAAAATTATAACAATAGTTACAAAAATAGGGGTGGGATTGTAATAATAATTACAAAAATAGGCGCAGAATTGTAACAATAGTCACAAAAATAGGGGTAAAATTGTAACGATAGTTACAATTATTAGGGATAATGCATATATAACTTACCAACCAATTAATAGGGTAGCTAATGGCGATTAAAAGGAATATTAGGTATATCCCAGTTAAACCAAAAATATTTGCCCTTAATTTTCTTGTATTTAAGACCGATTTTGTTGTCGGTATTTAAACCGTCGACAGGTAAAGTGTTTTAAAAAAGGCGCAACTTTTTTATAACAGCCTAAATCGCGTCCGAATTAAAAAAATAACCAATCCAGGGATAACCCTTGGTTAAAATAAAAAATTGCGTATAATATACCAAAGAAACCGCTAAGATTTTTTCGCGGGCGTCCTCGAAAATTTCCTTTTTTGCGCGGTTTATATTAGCAAATCGATCGGCGATAGTGGATTGGGTTTGCATAAAATTAAAGAAATCGTTTTATTAATCGTCGCTAAAAAATTTGGGATAAAATTCGGTAATTTTTATTTTGGGTTTGGTAAGGATGGGACGATAAAACCGCCCTTCGTCGTACAAATTGTTAAAAATACCTTTAAATATTAACAAATCCAATGGGTGCATTTAAATTTAATTTGCACGTTTTTTTTTTTTTTCAACCGTCCGACCTTAATGGGCTTAAAACGGGACCAGGTATCGATAGCGAATATTATTATCGTCCTGTTGTAGCAAACGCGGTTAAAACTAAATAAATTGGCGACGTTAATGGTTTGGTCGGCTCGCGAACGGGCAATTAAACAATGTTAAAATTGTATTAAATGCAAATTGTTTAGGGCGATAACGTTATCGGCGATAGCTGTATAATCGGCGATAATAAATAGGGTGGAGGATTATTCGATATTAAATTTAAAAAAATTGCGGTAATTTCCATTAAAATCGTTAGGATTTTCCTTATTTCCAATAACGATTTTTCCCTACCGGCGAAAAATAAAGTAAAAAAAATAATAACAAATTTTAAATTAATTGTCGATATAATAACCGCTATATATATATGGTCTAAGGTTAGCGGTTTTAAATTTCAAATCGCCGTTTTTAAAATTAAATCCGGTGGTTATTATCCGCAGGTAATTTAATATCGTGGCGAGGATTATGGAAATTATAACCGGTTTAAATTTGTTTGCAAATATTTTTAACCCGGGGAGGTTAATATCGCTTTAGCGGATAAAGGGGGGGATAGGGGGTAGGCGACGCCGATTTACCAAATTATCGAAAATGGGTTTGGTACCCCTATCGTTAAATATATCCGGCACGGAGGCCAAAATCTTTTACCAAACGGGCATTTTATTACCTTTAATTTGTTTGCCGGGATTATTTGCCTTAAAATAAGTTAGAAAACCGAATACGTCGGCGATTAAAAATAAATTAATTAATAATTAAAATTGTGCCCGTTATCCCAAAATATATAAAAAAGTGAAAACCAAATTGTAATAATTGTTAGATTATAGCAGTAATTGTTTGGTATTACCGCAAAAAATTGTAATAACTGTTACAATATAATAAATAGCAGGATATATTAGTGTAAAAATTATAATAATTGTCGCAATCTAATAAAAAGAAACATTAACCTATTATATTAGTATATTATATTAAAGCATTTGTCGTTTCGTAGCTAAATACGACCATCACCTCGTTTATATTCGACGAATTACTGTTAAAATAATATGCCAAAATCTGGTTATTAACGCGTGCTTTTGCTGCGGCGACGCCAGCAACGGATTAAAGGCGTTTAGGGGTTTGGGCGATTGGGGTTTCGTTCGTATTGCGGAAAATATTATTTCCGCGACCAAACCAGGCGGGCGGGTTAATATTATTATTAATTTTAAAATAGTTAATATAACCTAAATAGGGTATAATGCGAACTATTTTGGCAATATTTGTATTCCCTGCCCTGCGCCAAATTATAGTAATTATCGCCGATACGGATTAGTTTTTACCCAGTTAAAAATCCTTTTATAACGGGACGGGTAAACGATCCAGGAAATCCGTGTTTTTATGCGATAAAAAATAATATTTGGGTTATACGAAATTTATTAATCCATTATTTGGCGTTAAATTAAATTTGGGTTGCGTCCGCGATACCGAAATAAAATTGGTTTTGGCTAACCGAACGGTGGTAATTTTATATATACGGGGTACGGGCGGCCTATTTAATGGCGCGGGTACCGGGTTAATAATAACCTCCGGTTATAATGCAAAAGGCCGGTTTTTGGGGTTTTTTGGTGGCGGGGACAATGCGCTGGCAAATGGTTTAAAAAATGCCAGGGGAGTTTATAATTGGCGGTTATCCAAATCCGGGGCAGGTTCGTTATAATTATCGTCCATATTAATATTATTATCGCCTTTATTAGCGGACGCGGGGGCAGGTTGGTTATCGTTTTCGCCCATATAAATATCGTCGTTATTATAATCGACGGGGGCGGGGGTAAATTCGTTATCGCCGGCGTTTATATCGGTATTATTTCCATCCTTATCGACGGGGGCGGGGGTAGATTTATTATCGCCGGAATCCATATTAGCATTATTTTAATTATTATTATTATTATTAGGAATAAGGGGAAAATTTAAAAGGATTCCGGTTATATCCGAATAATTTTATAATGTAAAACGGTCCAACCGAGCAAAATTTAATTCCAAAACAATTGCAGTATCCGCGTCGTAATTTTCCAAATTTTTAAAGTATTGGTTTATTTTTTTTATCCGCGCTCCTTTTTATAGTATGGTTATTAAGTTAACAAATAATTTAATATTATTGGGTATATATTCCAACGTAAATTTGGTGGTGGTTTGGGCGGAAGTTTTACCTTTTTGGCGTTTTTTGGGAACTATAGTGATAAAGGAACGTAATTGTAACAATTGTCACGGTTTTTGGCGAATTAAAGCAATTATTGTAACTATTATTACAATAAAATTAATTAATTTGCCCCGGACCTAACCGGGTGGGGGATACCCTTATAATGCAGGGGCGCTAATTATAATTTACCTTCGTTACAATTGGGTTAATACCTATTTGGGTGGGTAAGGTATAAATAGTTTTATCCAATTAAAATTGCTTTAATTAAGCTTCCTAACGAATATGTTTGCAATATTTGCTAAGGCAATTTTGCGATTGTAACAGTTGTTACATTTATTAGTTAAAAATTAAACGCTGGTTTAATCGTTACAATTTTTTATTAATTGTTATAAAAAGAATTTGGCGGTTGGGAAAAAGGTTTTTATTGTAAAAAAAAAGAAAAAAAACTAATAAAAATAAAAAAGGAGGTATTTATAATTAGGTTTACGTATGGGGCTTTCTGCTAATAAAATAAAATTAAAATGGAAACGCCAAAATTTCCGGAATTTAACCGTAACAATTATTACAATTCGCGATATCGAACCTTTTTATTTTTAATCGGGGCGCCGTTACGCCGTACCAGCTTATATATAATCCAAACTTTTAATT
Organism: Pyricularia pennisetigena; assembly: GCF_004337985.1. Classification (NCBI taxonomy): domain Eukaryota; kingdom Fungi; phylum Ascomycota; class Sordariomycetes; order Magnaporthales; family Pyriculariaceae; genus Pyricularia; species Pyricularia pennisetigena. Next base: position 6,363,713 of record NC_043744.1, read on the forward strand.
TACGTAATAATTGTTATTATCCAGCATTTGGTCGTTTTATTTAGGCCGTTAATTGGGGATTTTAATATTTAATAATTATATACCTTGCGCTGTTTAATCCTCCCCCCCTGGTTAATCCAGTTCGGCGTCGCCTTTTTTATCGTTCGACCCTTTTGTAATCCAGGGCACGTTATTTAATTTAATTAGGATTTAACCTTATTCGCCCTTTAGTTTTTAGGTTATAAATTTATAAACGTTTTTATATTGGATATTTTTGCAACCGTTAATATTAACCAACATTTTAACCTATGGTTATAATACCGTTTAATTCGTTCGTCGGCGTTTATTAGTTTATTTTCCCGAATAATTGTTAATTGTATCCATCGTTTCCTAAAATGCTACCGTGTTTTAATTCCGCCGCTTTTTTTCTTATTATTTGTGCAAATAGGAGGCGTAATTTTGTATCCCATTTTCGTATATTATTGGGAATTAAGCAACGAAATAATCGCTATATTATTTAAATTATTTAATTAATTGTAAATTTGGAATATTTTCCAGCAAATCGTTTTTCGTTTATTCCCGGTTATAGGAATGGACGAACTTTTTAGCGATATTAAAAGCTATTGGTTTGGGTAACACCAATTGGGATAGTAGGTCGTATAACCGCCGCGGGTTTGGGTAAAAGATAATTGTTGCAAAATGGGTACCCCATTTATCCAATTGTTTAAATATATAACCTTTTTTGGAATCTTTCCTGGGTATTTTAATTAGTTGCTTTTTAGGGGGTAATGCGGGTAAAACTCCAATTTGGTGGACGCAGGCGCTGCAACAGTTTTCAAATTGGTTTATTATAAAGGATGGATTCGTTTCCCGTATAAAATCCAATATAATTCGTCGAAAACATTTAACGTTGGCGAAAATTTGCATATTTGGCGCTTTTCTTTTTAATTTTTTCCTATTTATTATTTTCTATTACGTCCAATGGGGCGGAACGCGTAATTTAAATATACCTAAAAGGCCGGTTTATAGTAATTCCGACGCTTTTGCCCGGTTATTATCGTTTAAATTAAATTTAACGACACGTGGAAAATTAATAGGGAATAACCGCGTTTATAAATACGTTAAAAAGTTTAAATAAATAATTTGTAAATTTTCAGCGTTTCCTTATAATACCACGGGTTATTTGGTTAATTTAGTTAATAATTTTGGCCTGGTTAGTTTATATTTAACGATAAACCCCTGCGTATCGAAATACTAATAAGGCGCAAAAAAATATACGGTTCCTTTACGGTTGGGCCCGCGTGCGGTTCGTCCGAATTTTTACCACAGGTTTACGGGGTCGTTTAATATTAACGCGCTGTATTGCACTATACGTTCCATATTAGGTATATCCATACCCATACCCAAAAATAAAATGGAAAATATAATACGAATTTTAAAATCCGGTTTGGAAAATTTTGCGTAAATTTTAATTTTATCGATTTTAAATGTAAATATATTATACCGGATAATTATATCGGTTGCGTTTCGTTCAATAAATTTCCTAAATACGAGGTTTTTTATTAGGAATTAGCGTGTTTGGATAATACGGTTCCTGGCGTTTATATATATAATAGTTTTAAAAATACGGGTGGCGGATAATGGTATAGTATTCCCTATTAGGAATAGGAGGCGCCGGTAATCGTTAATAAGGGTTTTGCGTTTTAAATACTGTATTATAATCGTAATTTCGGGTCGGTCGAAAGGCGTTTTAACGAAACGTACTGTCTTTTTATAATACAGTTAGTTAAAAACGTAGGTTTTAACCTTTACTGTAAAAATTGCGGTGCACCCGAATATAAATACGTTTACTGGTATAATTACCCGGACCAAACGCAATATAAAAAACGATTCCCTAAAATCCTTCCATTGTAAAATTATATAAAATTTATTAATAGCAAATAAGGCGATACGTTAGTGGAATATAGGGTTTCGAAAAAGTTTAAAAAATCGGTAATTAGTGGTTTATTCCGGGTTTAAAAAAATGTGCGTGTGTTTACAAACGGTTTACGGGTTTTAAAAAGGGTTATATTAAATAAAATTAGTTTTAGTAATAAAAACCGCATATTTATATTTACGTTTAAAATGGACTGGTCGATTAATTTGGGGTTCGCGGCGGGATAACGTTATATATTGCGTAATTGTTTTTGCCCTAATTTGTTTAATAGGATTATTTGGATAATAATAATATTATTGCGAATTACCGAGGTAATTTGCAATACTATATTTTTCCCGTACCCGGTTTTTGCCAGTAAAATAATATTTTTTATATTATATAAAACCCGGTGTATATATTGCATTTGGTTATAATATGGGATTCGTGCAGAAGAATTAGGGGGTTTGTGGAGGTTTAAAAACCATATAGCAGCTGAAAAAACGAGTTTATATTGTAGGTTTAAATTACTAAAAGCTTTGGTTTTAGCGTATAATTCCGGGAGGATATGTACGTCGGAGGAGGTATTTGCCGCCGCGTGTGCGGGATTGGGACCGCGAAAAATTGCGTCGATTTGGTGGGAAAACGAAATATATATAGGCGTGTTTCCGGATATTATATATATGTAATTTAATACGAATATATAAAGATTTGCGGAAATAATGGTTTTTTTTAATGGGTGGATATATAGCGTATTATGTGATATATACCTTATGCGGATTGTAAAATTAATGGTTTTGCGTTATTTATATTAAAATTTATATATAAAAATTCCTTTCGCTTTTGCGATTCTCTTTATATAAATTTTAACGGATTATAATCGTTGTTAATAAAATGCGAAATGGGTATCGATAGTGTTTATGGGTGGACGTATAGTATATTAAATGGAATTTACCCTATACGGATTGTAAAGTAGATATTTTTGCGATATTTGGATTAAAATTTATATGTAAAGGTTTTTTTCGCTTTTGCGATTTTTTACATATAAATTTTAACGGATTATAATCGTTATTGTTAAAATGCGAAATGGGTATCGATGGTGTTTCTGGGTTAATAATGGGGATACCGCTATAAACGGATAAAGGGCGGGTTATATCCAACTTTTAACTGGCGTACCAGGTGCAAAAAATTTTAAATTAATAAAAAAGGCCTACCAATTCCTATTTTTAACGATGTTTTCTTTTTTCGATATTTTGCGTGGTTGTGGAATAATGAGGGAGTGTCGGTCGCAAAAAGGCCAAAAATACCGCTAAAAACGGCGAAAATCGACAAGTTGTCCTCAGACCTGAACCAAAACGTTCTTTGGATGGACCCACAGGTACATTGCAAAGCCGCAATTAAGCCACGAAGTGGAGCGAAGCGAACGGAGTGGATCAATTGTGGAGCTTTGGGCTTTAGGGATGAGCCCTGAGACTAATTACAGGCCCAAAACCTGCAATTAAAAGCATTAATTACGCAAATGGATTAATTTCAAAGGATAATTTAACAATTAACTGCCCTGTTAGCCCTAAAAAGCGGTAATTCAACTAGTTCTAATGGTAAGTCGGAAAATAAGCCCGCTACCGCACCCCCTAATCCACCCGGTAGCCTAATTTTAGGTGAGGGGATAAATAAAAAATAAATTGAAACGGGTATTTTCCTTCCCAGAAAATTGTAAATTAATAAAGGTTAGCAATTACGATTTGTGGAAACAGGCGTTAATAACTCAATTTAGGGTTATAAAAGCAGCGGAATTTATTTCCAACCCAGAAATCGGTTATACCCTACCGGAATACGAGCAATTAATCCTATTATTGCTTATAAAAACAATTTAACCAAAGAATTTTTAAATTCCATTGCATGACATTCCAGCCCCGTAACGGCTTATTAAACCCTGGAAAATAGTTACTCCGTTGTACCCGAAATTAGTCGAGATTCACTATATCGGGCATTCCACGCTTTAAATTTTTCGAAATTTAAAGGATTAACACCTGAATTTAACAGCCGTTTCAATTTACTGGTAATTAAATTTACAAATGATAACGTACAAATTAACCCCGTAAACGTACGAAATAAACACCTACGGGCCCTGGAGGGGATATTCCCCATTTGGACCGAACGCCAACGCAATACCCAACGGGCCATGAAGGCAATAGGCCAAAATTCGGAAAAGTTAAATTTGCAATACCTTATGGCGGACCTTATATCCGAAAATTCGATTTCAGGTTATACAACGGTTAAAGCCGCTAGCTATAAGTTTGAAAGTAAAAAAACGGGTAAAAAAAACGTTAAAAAAGGCGCTAAAACGAAAAATAATGGGCAGGAAAACACCTTTAAATTACGAAAGAAAAGTAAAAACTTTAATTCGGATTCTGTTTTTGCAAAAAATACTAAATCCTCTGTGAACATGGCTAGCGCAGGGCTAATTATATTAGCTACCCTGCATTAATCTATAACGGCTAGCACGGGCTAGTTCTATTAGTCACCCTGCATCGAATCAATAAATAAATAACAAATAAAACGTATAAGCGTTTGTACACACAAAGCTTCATATATCACGTCTTTGTTCATAGTTTTAACAAGAAAACAAATACGTCATATATAATCTAGCTTAGTGGTATAATGCACGTACCATAATCTATATTATATATACGTTGTTGAAGTGTGTGGGTTCGAATCCCGTTATGGTCGCAGATTTTCTGTGCATGCATAAGCACAATAGGCCGTTAGGCTTAATAGGCCGTTAAGCTCAATAGGTCGGCAGGTCAGTCACATGAATAAGGCCAAATCATGTGACGTAACCCCGCATTCCGGACATCCGGATCGAAGATCTGCACCTACGGATTCGAACACGTAATTCACAACGTATATATAATATAGATTATGGTACGTGCATTATACCACTAAGCTAGATTATATATGACGTATTTGTTTTCTTGTTAAAACTATGAACAAAGACGTGATATATAAAGCTTTGTATATATAAACGCTTATACATTTTATTTGTTATTTATTTATTGATTCGATGCAGGGTGACTAATAGAATTAGCCCGTGCTAGCCGTTAAAAAATAATGCAGGGTAGCTAATATAATTAGCCCTGCGCTAGCCATGTTCACATCCTCCTCCAGCGAATTAACCGCTGGAACGTCCATAATTTCCAGGGATTTCGAATTGTTTACGGGCTCAATTCCAAATGACGTTAACGAAGGCGTAACGTATAACGCCCTGGAATGAGAGGTTAATTCCGCTATTAGCGGAATTATAGAATTACGTTCGGATTCGGATTCGGAAACCGATACCGGTAAAACGCTAAAACCACAGGTTTTAGCAGCTAGTTTTATAGGTTAAAACAAAGCCTGGACGCGGCGTAAAAGGGATCCCTAAACCTTGGAAGTTAAATTACCTTATCCTGTACGATATAGGTAATACGCACCATATTTTTGCAAATAAGGAATTTTTTACCGATTATACCCCCGGTTTTACAGTCCAAATCGGTACCGGAGGTGGCCCTGTTACGCTTGTAAGTACCGGAATTGTGAAAATATAGGTCCGTTACGGCCGACCAGCTGACGAATTTAAAAAGGTTACGTTAAATAACGGTTTATATATCCCCTTATTTAGAATAAGTATCGTTAGTGGTTTTATATATTATAATATAAAGGGCGTATTATTAAAAAATACCCTGTACGATAAAAATCGCAAAACGTGGGGACGTTTAAATACCGTTAAACATTCGTATTATTTAAAGGTTAAAGGCTGCGATATCTTGTTCGAAATGTCGTTATTTCGAATTACGCCTAAGTAATGGGTGAATATAGCACCGTTTCTAATATGGCTTTACAGGGGGAGATAAAAGGTTACTCAGCCCCGTTGTAAGTAGAACTAAATATTATAAACCCGAAAATTACGAGGATTATAAAATTTACACCGATTCGGAACCGGAAAGAAATACGGTAACGGAAAAGCTAATTCCCGAGCAAAATACGAAAATAGCCGTAAATTTACCTATAACGCAGAAACTTAGCGTTAAAAACCCTGAAAATTCACGTAAAATTGGGCCCCGTAGGCCCGGCACACCGTCAGGTAACCCTTTTATACAACCTTATACAAAAAGGATTATTTTCGAAAAAAGGGGGTTTCCCACACAAGAAATCCGTTGTTAAAACCTCCTTTATTATCGGATTTAAAGCAAGCCCCTTTAAATTACCTCCTTTTAGGCCTAAAACTGATCACGGACGGTTGAGTAACCCCTAAAAGAAACGGAATTACAGGTAATTGTAACCAAATCCAGGCTTAAAAAACCCTGTTATGGCAAAGGCGTTTGGGGCATATAGGGTTATTTTTGCTAAAAAAAACCGCTCAAATTATAAAAGGTTTACCTATTTTCGACAAAATTAGGGCAATTACCTATATTGCTTATATTAAAACCATTTTTATTGGGCGTACAAATAAAGTCGCACTCCTTACACCCCCGAATATTTTCGATTTTATAAAAAGTAATATAGTAACCTTTAAGCCTAATCTTTAAAATAAAGAGCCCGTATTTTTGTTATTAATGGACCGAAAATCACGTTTTCGGTGGTTTATCCCACTAAAAAATAAAGCCGGATTTACGGTTTTAATAGCTATTAAAAGCTTTTTTAAAGCTTTAAGAACTACGTACGGGCGCTACCCCCTAAATTTTCACTTTAATGGTGGGTACGAAATTAATATAAACCTTTAAAATTGGTTTATAAACAAAAATATTAATTTGAGCATTTCGAATCCCTATAACCACGGCCAAAACGGATTAATGGAACGGTTCGTTAAAATTATTTTGGATAAATTTCGGTTTACCATTATAGCGGCGGGTTTACCATTATATTCATCGTATTATTTATTACCTGCCGTGGTTAAAATAATTAATCGTACAACGGTAATTAATAAGGATTTAACACCTTACGACGAATTTTATTCCGAATTCTAACCTGGATTACCGTATAAACCCAATTTAGGGTATTTTCGGTTCATTGTTACTATATACCAGGTTATTATACCGCTGGAAAAACGCCAAACATTTAACAAATTGGTTCCCCACACCGAAACGGTGAAACTTTTAACCCATTTATCAAATTTTACAGCGTTGGTTTACGCACCCGCTCAACGGGCCGTATACAAAACCTTTACTGTAAAAATTACAAAGGGTATAACCGTGGAGAATTTAGCTATTCCAGGGGAAACGCTACATATCTTAAAGGGGGAAAATATAAATTTAAAAGGGGATTGTAATTTTAAATTTCAAAATGAAATTAACAACGTTCCAGCGGATAATTATCCCCTACAAAGCCCTGAAAATATAGGGTATTTACCACCTGTTACAGGGTATTTACCACTTTTTACAAGGCGATTATCACCCGTTATAGGGCATTTAAACCTTGAAAGTACAGTGACCGCCAAATTTGTATAACCTATTGTTCGGCCCCCAAAACCTATAACGGTAGCGATACCTGATCCAGTACCTAAAACAACGGAAATTCCGCTCTTATCAGCAACTCAAATACAAAATATGGAATTAAATTCGCAATTCGAAAACCCAAATTTAATAAAAATAAATTACGTGCATTACCTTTGTTTTCAAACCCAAACAAATAAAAAAAAAGCCCACTAAAAACGGTAAACCAAATAATTACCAATTAACCTTAAATAACCTTAGAAATGCTAAATGTTTAGCTGCTTTAACGTCTAAATTCGACCAAACCATTACTGCAAAAACCTTTCGTTTTATCCCAAAAATTAAAATGCCTACAGGCCGTAAACTCGTTTTTACCCGGCCGGTATTTAAATTAAAAAAGGATAAAAATGATAAACCTGTAAAAAACAGAGCTAGGCTTGTTATTAGGGGTTTTTTACAGGTCGAAAACCTAAATTATATCGAAATTTTTGCTAATATTAGTATACCACCTACCTGGCGTATGTTATTAGCTATAGCTAATGCACAAAATTGGCAAATAGAACAAATCGATTTTATCGGTGCCTTTTTAAATAGTAACCTTACCGACGTAAATATATATTTGCAAATTCCAAACGGTTTTAACGAATGGGTAAAAAATTGTAACCCTACCACCGCTAAGATTTTAGTGGAAATGGGTTATAACCCGAAAATATTGCAGTTTATACAATTGGAAAAAGCGTTATATGGTTTGAAACAAGGTCCAAAAAAATGGTAAAACAAACTTAAAACCCTAGTTTTTAAAAAAGGTTTTAAACCATTAATTTTTAATCCCGCTGTTTTTTATAACGTTAAATCCAAATATTTTATCGTTATTTTTGTAAATGATTACCTATTGAAATGTCCTAAGTTACAATATATTCAGAATTTAAAGGCCCGTTTTAATAACGTATACGCGTTGGGAAATAGGGGCCCTGCAACCTATTTTTTAGGCGTTCAAATTATACAAAATAGGCTTAAACGCCTATTTTAGCTCCATTAAAATCAATATTTAAAGGAAATATCAACAACCTTGGGATTAATTGATTACAAACTTATATTTATTCCTTTATAACCGGGTGTGCTAAGCTATAGCGGGGGTAAGCCCGTAAATACGCTTAAAATTAAATTATTACAATATATGATCGACAGCCTTATGTACTTAATGCTATTAACGCGCCCGGATATCGATGTTATGGTTTAATGGTTTTTACGTTTTTTAATAGAAATTATTACAATCCACTTAACGGTAGCTAAAAAATTGTTACGTTATTTAACGAGTATTAAATACTTATTTATTTCTTACGGAAATAAAATATTTAAAACCGAACTACCACCCAATTTTTCAATAGGGGGTTTTAAAGGCCTTAAATTATTTGGTTTTAATAATAGCGGTTTTGCCGGGGCTAAGGAAAATTCAAAATCCATTTATAGGTATTTATATATTTTATTCGGGGGCCCTATAACGTGGAAATGCGAAAAGATTTATATTATAGCTTTAAATATGCCAAAAACCGAAACCGGTGCCTTAACGGAGACCCTACGTAAAATACAATTGTTTAAAAACCTATTTATAAAAGTGGGACTACCTATAAAAGGCCCTATTGCAATATTTGGAAATAATACAAACTTTATAATTAACGCATATAACCTTACGCACCACCAACGTATTAAATGTACGTTATTAAAATTTTATTACGTACGGGAATTAATTACAAAAGGATTAATAACCCTAAAGTACCTAAAACCCAAGCAAATACCTGCTAATAGCCTAACAAAACCCCTAACGTTTCCAACTTACTAAATCTTTACAAAATTTATAAAGTTTAAACCCCTAAAAACTTAATTTTTACCTATTAAATTTTAAAATATTATTTATTTAATTCGTTAGTTAATTACCCATTATATTATTTTTGTTGGCAATATTGGACTTTTATTTACCCAGTACCGTCCATATTACTCGAATTTATCCTCTATAGGTTAATTAATAAACAATTTATACCGACCTTACACCAAAAATTAAATTAAAATTAAAAAGCTCGTATTTTGGGCGATTTACGCATTCGAAATACCCTATATAAAATACCTAATTTGGATTATTACCAACGAACATCCAAATTAGCTACCTGGCTTAATAATTAATTCCGTGGGTTAATATTATGCAAATCGGGGGTTCGTCCATTTCGGGGGTTATAGGCCGTTGTAAAAGGTTTAAATATCCAGGGAGCTTATATCGGGAATTCGAATCGGGTTGGCATATAAGGGGGATTTATTTTTTTAAGGTTTTATTTTTTTTGTGTATTTTTCTTTTCCGATTTTATGTAAGTAGTAGCAAAAAAAGGGGGTGTTAATTATATACATTATTTAGCATATAGTGGGTCTATTTTTACTTGTATATAAACCATAATAGATAGTGCGGAAACGGGGCTGTTGGGGCTGACGGATTTTCCGCTATATATGTTGCAGGAATTACGATTTAAAATTAGCGAATAAGGTTTTACCCTATACCGGGTTCACACCCACCCTGCATTTACGAATCAATTACCCTGTATCGAGTTGAAAAATTTTCACCAAATTAGCGAATTAGTGCGAACCTAGAAATGGTTTGTATGGAAATGAGGGTGTTTTTTTTAATAACGCATACAAAATAATTTTTCGAAAGCTCGTGTGCGGTACCAGAACGCTTTCTGGCGTGCGAAGCCCTATTTCGATGTCGGAAAGTATATAAGGGAAATACAGCAAATTCTCCCCCACTAATGAGTTAAATCTATCAATCCCAAAATTTAGTGAGTAATTTAGTGCATTTAAGCCCTGTAATTACAGGCTTTTACAATGCAACTAGCACCACGCCGCACCTAGGTTAGTGCATAAACCCCTGTTAGCAACCCACATTGATAACAATTTCGATTACGAAACTGCAATGGACGTATTATGTTTGGAATCCAAACTAATCCTGCACGCAATCGACGCCAACACGGTATTTTAAACTGCACGTTTTTTAAATAATTTCACAGCGAAAAACACATGGGAAACGTTGAAAAAATGCTCGATTGATATATATTTAAAACCACCCGATATTATTATATACGATTTAGGCACAAATTTTGCCGCGGCCAGATTTAAAGCAAAAGCACGATTTTTCGGCATAACATGCAACTAAATACCAATCGAAACATGTTAATTATTAGGAAAGGTCGAACATTACTATAAACCGTTACGAAAAGCGCACGAAACAATCAAAGTCGAATATAAGGAAATAATACCGTAAAACGTATTGCAAATAGCGGTAAAAACCGTAAACGATATTGTAGGCCCGAATGGCCTAATACCTACCCTATTGGTATTTGGGGCAGTACCACGTATTACCAACGCTTTAACGTCTTTAAAAAAACCCAATACAACGGGCCGAAATGATTACCAAAACTATAAAAAAGTCTAAAAAAATAATGGCGCAAAAAAAAGTTAAAAAATAATAAACACAAAAAATGGCCCGAGCATCAAATTAAAAATGCCATTATTATTGGAGCTGGGGTTAAAGGTTCTGGTATCTAGAGAAAACAAAACTAGACCGGACCTTTTAAGGTATTTAACATATTAAATTTAACAATAATTATTAATATAATAAATAACCCTTCCACGTTTCGAAACACGCATGTAAAACCATACCACCGGTTTGCAAAACAAATAAAAAAAACAACAACGAAACCATATCGGGAAAACCAAAGTTCCGATACTCAAAGCCCGAATAGGCAAAACGTAGGGGAAGATTTCAAAATTCGGGGAATTGGAAACCGAATATTCGAAACGAACCCTCGAAAACGACGAACGCAAAACCCAAAATTATAATATAAGCACCACCCCTGGATTAAATATTAAAGGACAATAAGATACAAAAACATTATTTTGATTTTAAAAACTATACAAAAACGGAATTTAAACGATTACAAAAAGAAATACACAAAACGGCAAATACCCAATTCTATTTAAAGAAAAAGCAACGAACCCACGATTTTGCCATTAAATATAAACGAAAAAACCCAATTAAAGCTCCTGGGAAACCATTCGAAAAGTCTATATAGCAGGAAGTAAACACTTTCCTAATTGCAAAATTTTTGCAACCGGTAGACAAAAGGCAGTTTAATAATTTTAGGATTTTCGGATCGCGATTCGTCAGCGAAGTTGAAGGATTACTAAAACGACCTGATAGAAGATTAGGTTGTATTGTACAGGGATACAGCGATTTTAAAAAAAACTGTATACGCAATTACCTATTATAATACGGTGTAATTAAGAGCTTATATTAATTTTTGCACCGGATATAAAAGAATTTCGATGCGATTTAATGTTCAAGGATATCAACCAAGCGTATATTTAAAGTTTTACGAAACTATGGAAGGACGTTTTCGTGCGAATCCCAAAAAAGATCGAATATTGATATCCCGCTAATACGGTGTTTAGATTTATAAAACCCTTTTACGGACTCGCAAAAACAAATTTACATTAACTCGTTATATACCAACGTTATTATAAAAAGCGCTTAAGTTGTATTCCATTAAATTACAACCCGTATTTATTTTTTTCCAGACAAAACGATAACTTTGGTATTGTGGGAATGCAACCAAATAATACGGTAAATCTGGGAAAGAAAAAGCTTATTCGGAAAGAGTAAAAGAAATTCGAAAAAAAGGGTTTTCAGGCTAAATTACAAACTATTATACAACCAGGAAACGAGCAGATCTTTGACGGTTATTTAATTAGAATATATAATAAAAGCTTCATTATGCGCTCAAAAGGATAATTCGACAAATTGTAATTTATAACGACGAAATAATTCAAGGCAAAGTATGAGTTTATCGTTCAACGAGCCAAAAGTCCGTACGTTGTATCAAATTATTAACCAGAAACTATGTTCAACTATATCGCGGCGGCGTAAATAATAAAACCCGATAGCGAGAATTATAATTCAATAAATAGACGAATCGAATGGCAACGCTAAAACGTACGAAAAAGGTTTATTTATATCCAAATCGACCTAAAAACGGCGAAATTGTACGTATTTGTCGACGGGTCCTTTACGAATAATAAGGATTTTAAATCCCAAATCGGATACGTACTATCTTACGGGAACGAATATTCCGTGGATTAGGAAATCGGTTTTTAAATAAACGGTAATATTATATATAAGTTATTAACCAAATGCTATACAATTATAGAAAGCGTATTAGTAAACGAAATTTATGGTATAAGTAGTGGATTAAATATTGGGTTTATATTAAAAACCACTATGAGAACTATTTTAAAAAAGCTGGATTTACTTTTATTAGCTATAATAACATATACGGACAGTTTATTTTTAGACCAATATTGAATGCAACTGGGAATGATAGAGGAAAAACGATTTATAATTAATTTTGTAAGTTTAAGATAATTACATAAAAATCGGGAAGTTGGAGAAATTAGGTGGACTTTAGGGGAAACCAATCTGGTAAATTTTATAGCGAAACAAGCACCCAATAGGATGCTAGCCGTACTTATCAATACCAATTCGACGGTAATACGTACTAAAAATATGGTTGAGAAATTATAAAATTCACCGGCAAATATAAAAGAATTAATGGACGAATTAGATTAATTGAAAGCGGCGGAACGACGTAATATGTTGATTAGCGATTGAAAAAACGCGCCGCGAAATGAACAACATCGTTAAAAACACCGAAAAATACCGCAACGCCATTACCAAAGGTAAAAAAAATATAAAAACAACGTGATAAAAACCTAACGCTATATTTTAAATTAAACGTCCTCGTTATTACCTTCCTCCTTATCCTTCTTTTTAAATAAAACATTATATTCGGTTTGCATCATTCCTTTAGCCCATACAGCTTCAAATTGGCGAATAGTAACCGTATAACCGGCGGAACGGCCTTCCTCCGACGATAAACACTTGAAATTATTATTTACGGTAAAACTCCCCTTACAAAAAGCGATTATTAACATATTCTGAATGGTTGTGCGCCATCGGTCGAAATCCTAAAAACATTTGTTAATGGATGAAAATATATAAATAACGTTTAAACAAATATACGGTAATAATCGCGATTGTAATTTCGGCAGGAGGCGTTTCGGTTTTACGTTTTCAGGAGTGGTAATCGCAAATACAAAACCAAATTTTTTGGGTTCGTTTTTAAATAGCGCACCGACTTTTTGCAAATTATAAATACGCAGGAAAAATATTACCGGCTTAAAGGTAATAATGGGATTAAACGAAAATCGTATTAATTGAGAAAATGGCCACGCGATAAAAAAAAACCTCCAAATTACCAAATTTATATTGGTTTGCAGGAATGACCATGCTTATATTTGGTATAACGACCAAACGGCGAAAAGATATCGTAGTAAATATTCAAAAATCCTAGTTAAATTTGGTTGCCAGCGAAACAAAAATTGAAGCAGGCCAAAAAAGGAATAAGGCGCAAAACTGAAAATTAACGATTAGCGGCTTTAACAACAACGATAAAATTGAAAACAAAAACTTGCCCCCGTCGGAACCATCGTTAAAAAAAAGATATAATGGCGAAAATTAAATTAAAATAAAACCGATTAATCAAAAAGGCAAACAAAATCAAAATTCAACAGCGAAACGGCCAAAAAGGATGATTACCAAAAAATAAGTTAAAAAATGTTGAAAAAAGGTTTTGAAAAATTATCACAATTACGTATTAAAATTGGTGGCAGGAAAAAGCCTCTTAATAAATAAAAAAGATCGCCGAAAATTTGTAACTAATTATAAACGACATCGTTGCAATCCAAGAATAAAATAAGTAAATAATAGGAACGTGAAACGAAATTATTTAAATATATTATTTTCAAGGGAGGTTACGTAATTAATAATTATTATAGTAGGAACCTCCAACGGGCTGTAAAAAGCAAAGGCGCAACGAATAAGCACCAAAACCGCTTTCAAAAAATGTGCCGCAACCTGTATAACGGTTTCTATTATTTTCGTTTTATAGATTGTTATTGCGATTGGATTGGAGGTTATTAACCGCGTGCAGAAAAGAAGAAATTGCCGGTATTGGAATAAAGGGAATCGCGGTTAAATCAACAATAAAGCGATGAGTTACGTGAACTACCGCACAGGCCAGTTGCACGTGACTCACCCGCCCAATTGCGAAGTATAGGACGGAAGGACGTTCAGAGACTTACCTTTAGACAGTTTTATAAAACAGAGAATCAATATATATCTTTATACTCGTATAACAACGTTCTGTAAATCGATCGACATCACGGAAAGCCTATCAACAGTCTATTTATTTTAGAAAATGTACAAATACGGAATGGGTTTAACGTGAATTAACCGGAGATTTACAAATTATTATTTCACATATCTGTTAATTAAAAAAAAGAATATTTATTTATTATATGGTACTATTTGGTTTAATTTGGGGGGGAATCAAGAATTTGATCAGATGTTCTTTCTTTTATTTTTGGCATACCTATATAGGCAAAACCTTGTGACAAATAATAATGCAAATAAAAAACAAATGATTGAATGATACAAATTTTAATTTGAACAAGTTTTCAACCCAAGGTTCAACCGATATTTCCCCGTTATCAATTATTTAAAGCTCCCTGGTTTAATTGAACGGATAAATTAAATACAATCCCACTTTTCCACAGTTACAGAATAATAACACAATTTCTTTTTCCATTTTTTCAAATTTTTAACAACATTATCGTCAAAGACACCGCAGCGCCAATTCCGAAAATTTTAATAGAAAAACTGGTGTTTCCAGATATTGAACTTATTAACGGATTTCCTAATAATCCTTTCAATACATACATACCCGTCCCACTTTTACCTCGCGTTGATTCGTATAATTACAATTTCCTTTTGAAAATAAATTGATATTTAAAACCTGGTTTATTGCGGTATTTGCAAATAACCAAAATATAAACTGCAATAATCCTACTTCATACGGTGGGAAAAAATACGTATTATTCATACGCATTCAAATTATAATGCAATTTTGTCGATTTGCTCGTTTCTGGACTTTGGTTTCGACGTTAGCAACCGACAAATTATAAAACCAATTCAACCTTTGAAAAGTTTTAAAAACCTCAATTGGCGGAAATCTGGTATTATCACCAGTAGGGTTTTTTTTTTGAAAAAACGGCGAACCATATTTAATTTGCACAAAATGTTTGCAAATGTTACAACATCCGCGATTGAGTGGAAAAACCAATATAATACAGTTAGCACCCTTATACGGTATCGTAGTATGATTGTTCAAATCTAAAACGAATTCGGAATACAAAACGATTTGCTTCACCCCAAGTCAAATTTTACGGATTTTTACATAGTAAATTCTTTCCGTGTCTTAACGAAATAAAATTATTTATCTGTTATCCTTATAACCATTCAAAATAAATATCCATTCTATATTTCTCTTTTTATATCTGAAATAATTAGTATATATTTACATTATTTTAACCGAAAGAAATGTACAAATATACGAAAAATGAGGTCGAGGAATTATACGGCCGATTTTGCGTTTTATTGCGAAAACGATTAAATATTATATAAATTGTAGAATTTACAATACTCATATAAGCCCGAAACGATTAATGGTAGGTTTTATCGCCACAAACACTTACCAAAAAACGTAAAAATATGTCCGAAAATATTATTGCCCAAAATTAAACAAATATCTCTGAAAAAGGTAAGTTCTTTTTATTTGCAAACGGATCAATAAACCCCGGTTTGAAACACGTTTTAAAGTATTGTGGCCGTTTATATCGATAAATATTGGGTACGTCGGTATCAAAGTTTGAATCTTATTGCGATTAACGCTAGCAAAACGAAAAGAAACTGCCAAAGTTTACCGTTTAAACTATTCTTAAGTACAAATTGGAAAATATTATATCAGTTATTATAAGTAACAATATTTCCAATATCCGTACCGGGGACGTTATTGCGGAAATTCGAAAAAATATTTCCTAATTATACATACAATTAAACATTTTACAAATCTTTTATATAATTTACGTTTTACAATTGGTTAAAAGGGTTATATATTAAACTTTCTACACTTCTCAAGCAGATTTCCGCGTATTGTTGGTTGATACCAATAATAAGGGATATATGACGATTAATAATATAAAAGCATTTAAAATATGGGATATATTTTTAAAATAAACTATCGCGCAAGTAAGTGTTTAATTTTATTAAAAGTTATAGAATATAATTCTTCAATACATTTGATTTTATTTTAATTACGGTATTTGACAGTATTACTGCACCCCAACCCCAAGGGTACCGAGCTTTTTCGCAATTTTCATCAAACTACTGCCGAGTTTGGCGTTAAAGGACCCCGTTTTGTAATTGAAAATATATAAACGAAATGGGGTTTAACCATTTCGGTTATTGCGCGTGCGTTTTAACTGCGTAAAACTATCAAATTAATTATGAAGCAATACCTTATATTAATGAAAGGTTATTATAACCGGGCGAATTTGATTTTATCCAAATTTTAAATATTTGCAAAAAGTTGGACGATTGTTAAATGTTTTGTTAGCAACGATTCAAACTGTTGCGGTTTTTACCAATATTCATAGCGCTCATAAAATGGAACCAATTGCGTACGTTTTATATGGGTTGGAAATTATTGAAATTGTTTTTCCCAATTTCACACGAAAGTGTTAAGGAAAACCCAAAAATTTTTACAAATGGGATAATATGTTAATTGAAAAAACGCAGTCGTACTACACGACCAAAATTGGACAAATATATCAACGTGATTTAACGTTAGAAAACTGAAAAGAATATATTATATAACGGTTATTTTAATCCCATTCGCACTGACGGATTTTAAAACAGCAAATTCCGATATTACGTTAAATATCCCAATTAAAAGATGGAAAACTTAATCACCCGAAACACTAATAGTTTAACCGAATTATATTCGCAAAAACGAAATTCAAATTTCTAACCCAAAATAAAATCTATTTACCCGGGAACGGATCCAGTTTTATTTATTCTATAGCGAAAACCCAATCCAAAAAAACGCAGATACATCCCCAACCAAAATTCAAATTCAATAACCAATTTATATTCCATCGATTGTTTTTATGAAAAAAAATATTCGGTTAAAAATTAAAATAGTTTTTTATCCAAAGTTTATTATTTTTAATTTATAAATAGTTATAAGAATGGTAATACGGACAATTATATAAATAGTTGTATTACTATACATACAAATTCTCGATTACTTGCCATAATTATAAAAAAGAGGATAATATTCTTAATTAATAGGTTATTTTTAAAACCAAATTCCCGGAGTTCACCCAAATGGTCCGCGATATTTGAGCTATTCCTGCTATTTCCACTTTTATATAGCTATTATAGTTATAATTAGGTAATTCGATTGTTTTTAACCAATTTTCGTTAATTTTATCGGTAATCCGGAACCGTGCTATTATGTACGCCTCGATTTGAAAACAAATCATTTTTTGTAATCGGTATTAAAATTTTTATCGTATGTAAAATATTCATATTCCTGGAGAAGGAAAACGCTAAAAACGACCGTTTTAAATAATTTATTGGGTTCGTGCATCATATGGGGGAATTTAACGAAAAATCAAATGCGGATAACGATAATTTTATTTAAGTAACGCTCGTTAATATCCCAATCCTGGGAAATATTAATCACATACCCCTATGACCCGTTTTTAATTAAAAAGGGTTTTAACCTAAAAAGTTGCTAATAAATACCCTATTTAGGGCAGTGAAACGGGTATGGGTTACTATTGTATATGAGCGGAATTCGAAAAACTCCCAATTGTAAAATAAACTTTCAATATATTTATTTAACTGTTTATATTTTATTTGCAATTGTAAATTTATATTATGTATGATTTATAATCGTGATTTTATATTATATTTAATTTATTATCGTGATTTTATATCATATTTCATTTATTATTGTAATTTTATATTATATTTAATTTATTATAGTGAATTTATATTATAATATATTTGTAATTATAATATTATATTATATTTCATTTTCAATTATAAATTATATTCTATTTATAATTGTGATTTTACTCATCATTCGAAAAAAAATTATAAATTTAAATATTCAAAATTTGTAATTTTACGGGTTTTCCCACGGGGGCCCGCGGGTTGCCAAAAAAACCCGTGTACGGTTCTGGGCCGGGCCAGGCCCCCCCGCAAAAAATTTAACCCACCCACGGGTTGGCCGCCCCACCGATTTGGGCTGCCACGGGCCCCCGTGGGGGGGTTTTAGAATGCCTTAGTTAATGGTACCGCCATAAACGGCGAAATGCGACAAGTTGTCCTCAGATTAGAACGAGCGCGATTTTTTCGGCCAATGCAATTGGTCGAAAAACCATGTGGCTAAAAGGTACATGGAGCGCTCGGTCCCCATTGCGAAGCAGGGGGGTCTAGTCTGAGCACTGAAACTACGAAAATCGACAAATTATCCTCAAACTAGACCGACTGAAATCATTGGGTGGACCTGACCCACAGGTACAACCAACGCCGCAATTAATCCACTTCGTGGCTCAATTGCGCAGCGTTGGTTTTAAGATAAGCCCTGAAACTAATTTACCCGCCAAAAAAACCCCTGGGTCATTACGGGCCTCCGCCAAAAGCCCACGGATTAGCGGACCGGGCTGGGCTAAACCTGTTTTTGGGTTTTAGCAAATCTTAGTTTTGAATTCCAACGCCGTGTGCCTGAGAATAAGTTTTGTAATGAGTTCCTTGCCAGCAGCTCCGGTGAATGATATATGTGTCCGAAACTTCCCATCCAATGGGTATCTTGGCTAGCGCCATTGAGATTTAGGACTGGTCTCCAATCTTCACCCAGAATGTTCAAGCAGACCGTATACGTCCATTTCGACCTTGACCCGTTTGCCTCATTAGAACAAGAAAGAATATTTGCATAGTAAGGGCGGAAAGAGGGGGCCGCAGCGGCGCAGATTAGCTTAACTTGGACTTTCCATAAGGATGGCGAGCTGGTTGGGCCTCTCAAACACTCGCTTCAGCCAGTGCCCATCACGTTTAGTTTTGCGGAGAGGAAAACAACTTGGCTAGCGTATGCTTTCAATCCCACCTTCGTTGCTAACACCACGGGGCTGGAGACGTTCGAGCTGCCGATGCGGTTTCCATACCCTTAGGCTAGGTCGCTAGGAGGCCCTGCGCTTGCGACCAGGATTATAGCCACACTATACTTAGGGTATGTAAAAGGACCAGTATCTCCAGATGTGAACGCAGGTTTTTAGCGCAATCGTCAATTGTAATTTCTCTCTTTTCCTCAGTTAAAATTCATTCGTTAAAAGCTCCTAATATATTAAGGTCCTCTTATATATACCTTGCAGTAACACCCTTAAAGCGACAGCAACCGCGCCAAAATAATAACAAAGTTGTGCTTGCAAATACATTCACTCCGAGTCAGAATCGGCATGACCACATTGACCAAGATTAACACCCATAACAATATAATTCGAAGGCGCATCACAGGTGGGCCTGGTGCAGGTAGCGTCAGCCGTGCAACTAAATTGCCTAATTACCGCCGGCCCGCCTGGTGAGGTATCAGCATGACCGTATGATGGGTATATGCCATATTTTGGCTGAAAAGGCCCATCAATGAAAATGCGGCATGGCCCAGCTGCTGGTGTAATGGCTTTGGCTGCAAATGCCATGGCTGGGAAAAGGCCGACTATGGCAGTGACGAGAGAGGCACAATTGTGATAGTGCATAATGAAAAATTGAAATGTCGTAAATTTTGGAATGGAACGAAGTGAGAAAGTCGGAAGATAGCTATATTGCTAATAGTTGTTAAAATTGATATTTCTGAACTTTTGTCACTCTTATACTGTAGGTCTTTTCAACTTTAATATATATTGGTTTGTCTGTGCTGTTTTGAATAAATGCGCATAAATTATGGTTTAGTACTACATTATTGCTGATAGCTTATAAATAGTCCATATATTATTATTGTATTTTTAGAACACAAAAAGGTGCATTAATTTATATCTTAAAACCGTTAACGAGTGCATTTTTGTGTGAGATATAAATAAGTAAATAATATGAATATAAAGCCAGCGCATTTTGTTTCCCTTCACAGCTTCGGAGATTATACTAACGCCTTTTAAAACCAAACATATAATTGTGTGAAAATATACCACTTCATTTAACGGTTGCGTTATAATAGCAGGAAGAATAAACTGCCGCTTATCGCTTTAAATATATGCGTGGGCATTGAAAAATTCAGTTTTATGCAGCAACTACCAAATATTTTCATTATCTCTTCATCTATAGTTATCATTCAAACCGGCAGCACCTATAAAATTTGACATATAAGATTACTGCACAACGGGGAATGCATTCACCGTTATTATAATAGTATAAAAAATAGAATAATAAAAATAAATAAATTTATAAAACCCCAGCTAGCTATTAATTTTCTTAGCAAAGCAATATAATTAAGTTAATGGACCGAGCCGTTCGTTCGAATATAGAAATATAAAATAGATTTTTAAATCCATGCGCCAGGTTACCCAACATGTACTTCTTATGCGGGCAAGCCTTTTCAAACGAAGATTTACTTGAGAGTTATGTTTAGATGTAATGAAAAAAATATCTTGCCAAGGGCGGGTCTACAATATATATATTACCTTTGTAAAATCAACCATTTTAATGTTGAAGATCTTGTTTCCTACACTACAGCACTATTGGAATTCTGGACTCCTACAATTTTCGAAACATTTTAGCCTATTTTAAAATCTCAAGTTCGTGATTTAAAGACTCTTTACTTTGAACAACCAAAATGCGCTACGCGACTTTTGAAGCTTTTTTCCTTATTTTGGGAACTATTGCTACCGTTGACGGTAAGATCGAAAATGCAATTATGCGAGGAAATTATATCGACTTAAGCCGAGAACCCGACCCTAATTTCATCGACCACCCTGGGATTCCTAAGCCCGAATGCTTTTGGTTTATGTTTCACGACGGGCAAAGAGTAGAGGCTGGGACTTGTTATAGCAATTGGGAGTTTGGAATGCAAGTTGGTCCAAGCTGGGTTACTATTCAATCAGATGAACATTGTAATTTGTTAGGCACTTATACGCCAGGGTGGATGGTTTTGGGGAAAAAAAGGCCTGGCTTCTAAAAAGATAGAAACTAGAACATATAGTAGTCTCAGGGCTTATCCCTAAAGCCCAGAGCTCCACAATTCATCCACTTCGTTCCGCTTCGCTCCATTTCGTGGCACAATTACCGTTTTGCAATATACCTATAAATCCATGAAAAAACGCTTTAATTCAAATCTGAAGATAATTTGTAGAACTTCGCCGTTTAAAGGGGTGTTTTCGTTAATTCGGCGGCCAATATTCCCTTATAGAAAAATAAAAATCGTAAAAATATACGGTTTATACGTTAGAAATGGCATTTGATACCGCTATTAATAAAGATTTAAGTTTTATTTCTACGTACTATAACGGCCGAAATCAATAGCACCTGCCTTTAATTTGCTTATAGCGGTACCATTTTTTCCATTTTTTCAATTGTCGATTTCTTCTCATATTATTCGTGTTTTTTTAACCAAATTTCAAAGCCTTTGCACGTGGGGGGTGGCATACATATAAATATTAGTACTTGGGGCCTGTGCGTCGTGGGCCCCCTCAAAGAGGGGGTTACAAAACCATGATTTTCGACAAAACCGTGGGCCCCCCCTTATTAGTTTTTTAGCTAAAAAATCGTTAACGAATCCTAGTCTCAGGGCTCATCCCTGAGCCCAGAGCTCCACAATTGAGCGTGGCTCAATTGCGGTTTTGCAATGTACCTGTGGGTCCATCCAAAGAACGCTCTGGTTCAGGTCTGAGGACAATTTGTCGAATTTCGCCGTTTATAGCGGTATTTTTGGCCTTTTTTCGATCGACACTCCTTTATTATTCCACAATTACGCAAAATATCGAAAAAGGAGAATATCGTTGAAAATAGCGTTTAGTACCGCTGTTAGCAGCGATTTGATTTATTTTATTATTTATTATAACGGCCGATCTGGATACCATTTGCCTTTAATCCGTTTATAGCGGTATTGGTTTTTCGATTTTTTTTCGATTTTCGATTTTTTTAAATATTATTTTTAATTGTTAACCAAATTTTATATTTTTTGCACGTGGAGGGTTGTATATATATATATATATATATATATACCGTTACAATAGGTTTTGGTGCATATACCGTATTATATACGTAGTTAAATAAACGGATACGCAACATATATTTTTTGATATATTATTTATAATCGAAAATCGTTTATATTTAACCAATTTTAATGATTGTAAAGCCACAATTTCAGGGTTTACACTAAGTCTGTAAATGAGCGTCCACGTGGAGCCAAATTTATAATACTGGTTTTTGAAGCTTTTTTATACTAAAAAATACTAAATGTATATTTTATAAATGTTTTTGCATTATTTAATTACATTCTTATTATTTTTGTTTTGCCATCAAGTTTTACGGTTTCTGCACGTGAGGGTGGCCCACGCTCACTTAATATACTACTGTAATTTGGTACACATATTTAATAATATAAACCGTGAAATAAGCGGATAGGTAAAATATATATAATTTTACATTCAATTTACAATCGAAACCTTTTCACACTTTTACCAATTTTTATAATAGTAAAACCAGAATTTGAGGAATTGCATTAAATATATAAATAAACGTTAACGTGGAGTCTAATTTATAATACCCATTTATATTTTTTTTATATAAAAAAATGTTAGATTTGTGCCATTTTTCTACGTTTTGTTTTATTTAATTAAATAAAACTTTCAAAACTAAAGATAAATAGCATTTGAATACAGACCGAGAAAAGAATGGACCAATTAAAAGTTTTTTTAATTACTATTATTTACGTAGATTATTTAGCTTTCAACTAAATTGAAAATTAATATAAAGATTCTAATAAAAGCTTTGTTTTGAACCATAATTGCATGCATTTCGTAGTTATAGATCCGCTCAATAATAAATATTATTGTTTACCTTTAAAACATTATTATACTGCATAATCTAAAATAATATTTGAATAAAATAAAAAACTACCAATTTTCCTTAATATTTTGATATTTTTCCAAATAAACTGGATAAAAAAGCGCGGTTTTTCACAAAAAGATTACCAAAGGCCAATCAGTTTAACGCAGGTTAGTTCACATTTTTACGATTTTTATTTAGTTTTATTTTCGAATATTTAATTGTACACCGTGGTTACCCTATATATTTTACTGTTATAATGCGTATACAATATATAAACCCGCTACAAATGGCGAAATGCGACAAATTATCGTTAGTAATACCGCTATAAACGGTAGCCTCAGGGCTCATCCCTGAAGCCCAAAGCTCCACAATTGATCCACTCCATTCGCTGCGCTCCATTTCGTGGCTCAATTACGGCTTTGCAATGTACCTGTGGGTCCATCCAAAGAACGCTTTGGTTCAGGTTTGAGGATAATTTGTCGATTTTCGCCGTTTATGGCGGTATTTTTGGCCTTTTTTTAACCGAAACTTCTTTATTATTCCACAACCACGCATAATATTGAAAAAATAAAATATCGTTAAAGAAAGCGTTTAATACCGCTATTAGCAGTAATTCGATTTATTTTGTTATTTGCTATAATGGCCGAATTCGATACCACCTGCCCTTAATCCGTTCATGGCGGTACTGTTTTTTCGATTTCTTTTAATATTATTTTTAATCTTTGACCAAATTTTATAATTTTTGCACGTGGAGGGTCGTATATGTTTATATATCGTTATACTAAGTTTTAATGCATATACCAAGCTATATAAACAGTTAAATAGGCGGATAGGCAAAATATATACTTTTTTATATATAATTTAGAATCGGAATTCGTTTATATTTTTACCAATTTTAACGATAATAAAACCAAAATTTCAAAAGTCCGATTACGTATGTAAACAAACGTCCAAATCCAATCCTGCCTATAATATCGGTTTTAAAAACTGTTTAATAAAAGAAAATATTAAATGTGTATTTTATAAATCTTTTTCCTTTATTTAATTAATTTTATATTATTTTTATTTTGCAGCCAAATTTTGGGGTTTTTGCACGTGGGGGGTGGTATATATATATTTAATATAACATCTTACTTTGGTACGTGCATCTCATTATATAAGTCGTTTAATATGCGGATAGGTAAGGTGCATCCAATTTTATACATATTTTGCAATTGAAATGCTTTTACATTTTTACCAGTTTTAACATTTATAAAACCAAAACTTGGAAAAATTGATTATGTATATGAATAAACGCTAACGTGAAACCTGATTTACAATACCGGCCCTTTTTATTTTTTTATATAAAAGAATGCTAAATTTGTGTTATTTTTGTATTTTTGCTATATTTCATTAAATATAATTTATAAAACAAAAGTTTGAAATAAGTTTATTAACAAAATGATAAAAGAATGTATTAATTAAAAATATGTTCCTTTTACCAATATTTGCGTAAATTATTTAGTTTTTTAACAAATTGTTAATTTATATGAAAATATTAATCAAACTTTTGTTTTAATCGATAATTGCATGCACTTTGCAGTATTAGGTATATTAAGCTATAAAAACTGTAATTTAAACTAAAATTAGTATTTTGTACCATTATTTAAGATAAAAATTAAATATAATGAAAAATCACAAGGTTTATTTAACATTTCAATATTTTTCCATATACAATAGCTATTAAAACGCGGCCGGTATTCAAATAATCAATAAATTCCAATGAATTCAACGCAAATTACTGTATACTTTTATAATCTTTATTTGTTTTTTTATTTAAATATTTAATTGTATATTATAGTTACACCATTTCTTTTTACCATTATAGTGCGAATATATTGTATGTACCCGCTATAAACGGTAAATTACCATAAATTATCCTTATATTAATAAAATAATTACTAACGATATCGCAACATTAAATATTTTATTAATAATACCGTTATAAACGGCGAATTGCGACAAATTATCGTTGGTGGTACCGCCATAAACGGCGAAATGCGACAAAATGTCCTCAAACTAGAACGAGCGCGATCTTTTCGGCCAATGTAATTGGTCGAAAAACCATCTGGTTAAAAGCTATACGGAACGTTCGGTCCCCACTGCGAAGCAGGGGGGTCTAGTTTGAGCACTGAGATTAAACAAATCCATTCGTACCGCGTGCAATCCCGTTTAATATTACCACAATTGCATTTACCGCAAATATAACCATATTATAACGTCCCCAAAATTTCCCGCTATTTTAAACGCCCGTTTGTACGTTAAACCTTTCGAAATTTACCACAGCAGGGCGGGAATCGCGCGGGAGGGTAAACCCGAATTAAAATCGTTACGGGCGTTTTATAAAATGCACGGTTACCCGTATTCGAATATTTAAAGGTATATGCGTAATTCTTTAACTAACGGTATTTATATAATATCGGTATAGCGTAGCGGGCGGTCGTTAACGTTATTTAATATTAAAAATCCAATTTTCGTTGCCTATATCGTGCAATTTAATAAGTTTGGTATATTTTCCGATTTATAATATGTAATATTTGCGGCCAATTCATTGCGTTAATTACGTATACCGCCCTGTAGACCAATTCAAAAGAACTGGTACGGCCGCTGGTTTAAAAAGCACCCGGAATTGCGATTTACCTAATAATAACCCGTTGAAATTACTCGCCTTAATTGGGAATAATAAATCGATTTTATAAAGGGCTGGTATCGCCGTACGGCGGTTCGTGCGGTAGAGTTTGGGATTACGGTTTTAGCGGCCTGAAACGTTAACGAATGCGGTATGAAAATCGGTGTGCGAAATGGCCCGATACCGGTATTGGTCGGAACGAAAAAAAGGTATTCAAAACCACGCACCGCTAATCCGGTTAACCATAAAAATTGTCCGTTAATAAACAAAACGCTATTAAATAGTCGCTACCGATTTTAGATATTTTCACAAAATGGCCAACGAACGATTAATTTAAATTATTTTTATTTGCGGGTAAGGTTTTCACGCGGTTAAAAACCGGGTTTATTGACGGAAATTTTTAATTTACCTAAATATAATATTTTTACCGGTATTCGTGGCTAGAAATCGCTACCGTGCAATCCATCGGATTTCCCACATTAAAAAAGTGGTTTGGTTATAATTTCGACGTCCAATTCGATTTTATAAACCGTATTGCGGCCGGTATTCTGTTATGATCAAGGTATCGGGTAACCTGTTCTTAGGGTAAAATACAGTGGGTTAAAGCAACTGAGCGTTTTAACTGGGTAATTGGGGTTCTCAATGACTGGGGTGAAATTATAATCGTTTTCAAGTAAATATTAAAGTTAACTAAAATTTGATTGCTGCTAAACAATCCTAAAATCGAATCTATTTACATGGTAATAAACGTATCCTATATAATCCGTTGTCCTAGGTATAATATGCTTAATATATCCCATAGCCCGTATATCACTTGTTCTACTATAATTAATATATAATATATCAATTATATCGTTTTTTTGGCGATTACGTGGGGTTATATAATCTCTTATATTATTTTATTTCCTGTCGGTCGGTGCTTTCTCTAGTCGAATGTCGTTAGGAGGGGTGTAACCCCGCCTGGCCTTATTGGTACCGACCCATTTTATTTAGTCGTAATATCAGGTCTCCCTTTTTTTAGCCAAATCCCTTTAGCCTTTAAATAATTTGTATTTTCCTAATCCTTGTTTTTGCTTCTATATTCCTTTTTTGCTAATTTTTTTACGCCATATCCAATCGCGTAATTAAAACCCGTGGTCGTACGTCCACCGTTCGTCGTAACGACTTGCTTTTTGTATTTCTTTTTTCGGCGGTCGAAATGCCTTTTTATTTTATTTGCGAATTGCAGGGGATCGCGAAATACGCTGTATCGCCTCGGGATTCTTTTCGTTGTATCGAATATATTCGCCTGGGTCGCTCGCGATACGATATTATAAATATTTCCCGAAAACAGCTGTATAAAATCGCGGCCCAATATTTAAAATTTAAATCTAAATTAGAAGCGGCGGAGGAAAAAGTTTTTCGATTGCGTAAATAAAAGAAAATATGGTTTAAAAAAATAATAAGGGCGGTTCGTCGCGGTATCGACAGCCTGGAAAAGTTGGATCGGGTGGAACGCGAGGAAACGGAGCAGGAAAAGCGGCGGCGATTAGCCGAAATTCTTTTTAAAATGTTTTTGGAATCGCTTCTTCCGGATTCCAATTTCGTTTGGGATTCGTTTTTCCCAATAGGTCCTTTAAATCCTTTTTTGTTGGATAAAATAAATATTTTTGCGCAGCATTCGGTCGGTAAATTGTTTTATCCGTGTATTTCGGTTTGTTAATATGTGCTAATCGTTTTTTTATAGGTTCGTTTGGTGGTATGGTTTCGAATTTTGGTCGATCTTTAGTTTTTAGAAATAATAGGTGGTGCTTTTTTAAATCGTCCTCTTTTTTTTGGCTAATTTGTTCGCAAATCCAATTCCTGGTAATATTAACGGAATGGTTCCTAACAATTTTGGAGGTGGTTAAAAAATTCCCAAATATTTTTTTCGTACCCGTAATTTTCCCATTTAACAAAGTATTTTATTTTACCGTAGTTGCGTTTATGGTCCAATATTCGTTCGACGTCGTATATTTTTTTTTCGTCGATTTCGATTATTTTTTATATATTGGTACCGGGTGGTGCTGGTTCCAATAGTAATACGTGGAACGTTAAATGGATTTTTATAGTTCCTGGTAATAACAGTTTGTAATTGGTTTCGCTAATTTTTTTGTCGATTTTAAAAAATCCAAATTTTTTATAATTAAATTTGTTATTTGGTCGTTGTATTTTAATGTTACGTCGAATAAAGTAAACGCTATTTCCCTCTTGGAAAAATGGTCCCTTTATCCGATATTGGTTAACGTATTTAGTTATTTTTTTTCGTACGAATTCCAATTCCTGTTGGAGTTTTTGGTGGAGTTTTCGTAATTCGTTTGCTTATTTATCGGTTCGTGGAGCCGTAATCGTGGTTCTTAATTCTCCATATACCGTAGGGTTAAATCCGTAGTTGGTATAAAACGGGGTTGTTTTGGTATTTTCATTTTTTTAACTGTTGTATGCGAATTGTGTTATAGGTAATAACCGTACCCAATTATCCTGCTTATAGTTTATATAATATTTTAAATATTGTTTTAATATCTGGTTTGCTCGTTTTATTTATCCATTTATTTGTGGGTGGAATACTGTAAATAGTTTATGGTCGGTTCCTAACTATTCCATTAAAAATTTCCAGAATTTTGATGTAAAAAACTTATTTTTATCCGTAATAATGTTTTTTGGAAGTCCGTAATTGCTGACAATTATTCGTAGGAATGTGTAGGCGATTTTTTCGGCGTTGCTACTTTTTTTATAAAATAGGAAATAGGCGTATTTAGTAAGCTTGTCCATTATAATTAATATGCTGTCGTATTTAGTTTTAGTAAATAGTTTTTCGGAAGGTGGTAATTTGACGATAAAATCCATTGTAATGGTCTGCCAAGCCTTATTAGGGGTTGGTAAAGGTTGTAAAAACCCGTAAGGCTTGTGTTTGGCGGATTTGTTTTTTGCGCAAAGTTCGCAGTTTTTAATGGTTTTTCGTATTTTTTATCGTGTTCCTTTAAAATTATGGTGCTATTTTAACCGTTTCCATATTTTGGAAATCCTTTGGTGTCCGTAAACTTTGCTTTCGTGGATTTTCCGTATTTTTTTTGGTATAATTACCGTATTAGTCGTTATAAAACTTCGGTAAACTGGTAAAAGGTTTCCGTTATCGTCTGCTGTAAAAATCTTCCGTATTTTTTCGGGTATTATGTTTTTATGGTCTGGTTTTTTGTTAAGGGCGTCGGCCCTGCCATTTTCTGTTCCTTTTCGGTAAATAATTTTAAAATGGAATTTTGATAGGAATTTTGCCCATTTAATTTGTCGTTTATTTAATATTTTGTTAATGGTAAAATGGGTTAGGTTTTTGTAATCCGTATAAATTAATATTTCGTATTTAGTTCCGGATAATTGTGGTTTCCATTTTTCAAATATTCGGATAATAGCTATAAATTTTTTATCGTAGATTTAGTAATTGAGTTCTGGTTTATGTAATTTTTGTAAAAAAAAGGCGCAAGGGTGTAGGCGTCCTTTTTCGTTTCGTTGGTTAAATTGTCCTCCGATTGCGTAGTCGGATGCGTCGGTTTCGACTTCGAAAAATTTCGTTGGGTCTGGTATTTTAAGGATCGGTTCTTATGTTACTACATTTCGTAATTGTTCGAAAATTTGCTGTATTTGTTCCGTCTATTGGAATTTTAAATCCTTTTTGGTTATATTGGTCAATAGGGTGGCGATCGCGCCGTAATTTTTAATAAATTTTTTATAAAAATTCACGAATCCAAAAAATACCCGAACGTTTTTTACGTTCTATAATTGGGGCCATTCCCTTATGGCTTGGATTTTTAATTCTTCCATCCTAATTTTTCCAGGGGCGATAATATATTTTAGGAAGTTGATTTATTTGCTGTGAAAAATGCATTTTTCGGGCTTAATTAAAAGTTTAGCGTTTTATAATTTTTGTAAAACTGTATGGACGTGTTTTTTATATTTTTCCAACGTTTTGGAAAAAATAAGGATATCGTCCAGGTAAATAACGACAAAAATGTTTAAGCATTCCTTAAGGACGTGGTTAATTATAGTTTAAAAGGTTGCGGGGGCGTTGGTAAAACCGAAAAGTATTACCAGGTATTCGTAATATTTTCGTTTAGTACGAAATGCTGTTTTCCATTCCTCGCCTTCCTTTATGCGGATTAAATTATATATTTTTTTAAGGTTTAATATCGTAAACTATTGTATTTAGTAAAACATATTTCGAAATTCTCCTATTAGTGGGAGCGGGTAGTAATTTTTTATTGTAATGTCGTTTAATTGTCGGTAATCCACGCATAATCGTAATTTTCCGTTTTTTTTTGGTACGAAAAGGATTGGGTATCCTGCTGGTAATATCGATGGTCTAATATAGCCTTTTTTAAGGTTTTCCGCGAGGTATTCGTTTAAAGCCTCTATTTGTGTCGGATTTAGACCGTATATTTTGTAGAATTTTGGTTGGGTTCCTTTTTTTAATGGTATTTCGTGGTCGAACGGACTGTGCTCGGGTAATCCTATTTCGAATTTTTGGTTAAATAATCGTGTATAATTTTGGTATTTTTTTGGGATTTTGCCGTTTTTGGTTTATTCCTTCGTGGTTTATATTATGTAATTGGATCGGTTTTAGCCTGTGGATAATCGCTTTTTTTCCGATATTAGCTCCGGGGTCGGTCGTCCTTCCTGTAAGTACGTTATTTGCTTTATTTAGTCCTTCCGTACCCTATATTTCCTATATAAACCCTGTTGTGCTGGAGGTCGTTTAATAATTAGGTGCTTTTCCTATTAAATTTGGTTTATAATCCAATTTATCCGGGGGTTATTCCTTTTAAACCAGGGAATTCCTAAAATTATGTTTTTATTCCCTATTTCCGTAATATCCAAGGTAATTTGTTTTTTTCGTTTATAATTTCCCATCCAAAGGTGTACGGTCTTTATTTCGATGGTGCCGTTCCCGTATAAAACTGCCTTTCCTTTTACGGTTTGTAGTCGATATAATTTTTCCTTTTATCGCCAAAATATTCGTCGTTTTTTCACGATTTTTGGAAAAATGTAGTTGTTTTATGCTCCGCTATTAAGGAGCGTTCGTATAGGTTTTCCATTTAATTATATATTTAGGAATATATGTTCGTGTGCTGCTTTCGTGGTTTGCGTGGCGTTTAGGGTTCTTTATTCCGTTTTTGTTGCTACCGTTTGGTGCCCTATACCGTTTAGCTGTCCTAATTTTTTGGTTTGCTGGACTCGCGTCGTGGGTCCTTATTCTTCTTATTTCGGGGCGTATAGCTGTTTTTAACGTTAATTTTATTAAATCGGTACCCTATTGGTGCAAGCGTCTTTCGTACGTTTATAGGTATTTCGTTGTTTTTAACGTTGGGGTTTTACACAATTTTGGTTATGGGTGCGGGTCCTAATTGTCGTAATTTCGTTTCGTACCATGCCTGTATTTTGGCTAATATATATATTTTGCAAATGCTTCGGGTGCATTTGTACTATGGAAATTGTTTTTAATTGTAACATACCATGGGGTAGTCGTTACAAGGGGTAAAAATTACCGCTGGTTCAATGTTAAATCTTATTTTGATTTCCCAATTAGGTAATTTAATAATGGTATATATTTCGTGGATACCTGTTGTTTTGCGTCGTCGTGGGAAAAAATCGTGGACTATTTTTCTGCTAAAATGCAATCCGCAGTTGTTTCGAAAACATTTTGCCCAAAAAATTTCTATATATTTGGGATGTTTGGTATCCAAAATTGGGTGGTTTCCGAAAATTGGATCGATTAATCCTATAAGGTTTTATATCTGTATTCGAAATGGTATTTCGGGAAATTGTACTAATTGGTCGTTTCGGTATAAATCGATAAATTTCTTTTTATATATATAAGGGTTATTTTCCCTTGCTGCACTATATAGGTCTGAAAATATAGTTTTTTTTTCGCTAAATTCGTTTTTTAACTCGTTATTAAATTCGTCCGTTGGGGTTTATTGGATTATCCGGATGCGGTGGGTTTATCCCAATAATTTTAGTTTTAATTTTTTTAAGGTATTTAATTCCGTAAATTCGGGTAATTTGGCGTTTTGCCTGCGTAATTATACCGGTGGTTTGGTTTTAATAAATATACGGTTTCCTACTGCTAAGGTCCGAATACTTTTAAATTTTTACGGGTATTATCCTGCGTTTATTTTCGCGCTGTTGTGGATTATGTAATTATCGTCGTAACATATGGTCCAGCTTTTTAAATTGTATTAATCCGATGGTATTTGTTGGTAGGTGGTGGTATTTAATCCTCGTAGTTTTTTGGAATCGGGGTGTAAATCCGGAGTGCTTTGGGGATAAAATTTGGTTATATATCCTAGTTTTTCGCATTTAAAGCATTTGCCATTTTTAGGGTTTTTGCGAAGTTTTTTATATTGGGTCGCGTTAAAATCTATAGGTCCGTTATGTATTCCGTAGGAAATATTATATTAGCGAAGCGGTTTAAAGTATTGGTATTTGCGTCCCGTATTAGTTTGTCGCAAGGTTGGCCCCTATACGCTGCGTTTTTCGCGTCGTTCCAATTTCCGTTCGTAAAATCGGTTATCGATTTTAACTATTAGTTTTACGTATTCGGTTAAAGTATCGGGTCGTTTTTTTTTAACAAATTCGTTTTTAACTTTTTTTTTAAATCCCGTATAAAAACGTGCTATCAGGGTTTCGGGGCCCCATAGTAATTTGGCGGTAATTTGTCGAAATTTACTAATATATTTGGATGCCGATTTGGTTTAAGTAAAGCGTACCAGTTTACGCTTAACTGTGCGTTCCTCGTTTGGGTTGCCGAATACTCCCCTAAAGCATTTTTCGAAATTTTCGTAATCGTCGAAAATACGGTTGGTTTTAGTTTTACGGTTTTTTTCCTTATCGTGGTCCAAATAATTTCGTAAAATTGGTTCGAATTAGGCAAACGTATCGCCCTTTAATAGCGAAACTGCGTAAATAACCTTTTTTGCGTTATTATCGAAATTATTTTCGTTAAAATAAAAGTAGGCCCGGGTTCCCGTAAGGAATCCCTGCAGGGTATTTAGGGTACCATTATAAGGTAATAGTAAAAAATATTTAATATAATTCCTATTAATTCGATTAATTTATTCGGTTATTCGTTCCTGGAATTGTCGATTTTTTGTTTGGAGCGTCGCGACCATTTAACGCAAGGCGTTAGCGCTGGCCGGAGCGTTAATGGTAAAAGGGGTTTAAAGGGTGGTTTTGTTGGAAAATATTATTTCGGCGATACTGCTCGGTATATTTTAAAACAAAATATTAAACAGGAGCAATTAAAATATTACGATTAAAATATCGGGTAACCTGTTTTTAGGGTAAAATATAATGGGTTAAAGCAATTGAACGTTTTAACTGGGTAATTGGGGTTTTCAATAACTGGGGTGAAATTATAATCGTTTTTAAGTAAGTATTAAAGTTAACTAAAGTTTAATTGCTGCTAAACAATCCTAAAATCGAATCTATTTACATAATAATGAACGTATCCTATATAATCCGTTGTCCTGGGTATAATATGCTTAATATATCCTATAGCCCGCATATCATTTGTTCTGCTATAATTAATATATGACATATCAATTATATCGTTTTTTTGGCGATTACGTGGGGTCACGTGATCTCTTATGTCATTCTATTTCCTGTCGGTCGGTGCTTTCTCTGGTCGAGTGTCGTTAGGAGGGGTGTGACCCCGCCTGGCCTCATTGGTACCGACCCATCTTGTCTGGTCGTAACATATTCATCCAGATTTACGGCGGGCCAAAAACCATATTTGGAGGTGGCTTTTTTCGGCGGTTCTACCGGCCACTTCGGCATGGAAATATTTAATTATTGCCTTAAACTTAATATTGAGATTATTATTTTACCGTTTTATTTACCGTGTTATATAGATTTTATGGACGTTTCCGTATTTAATCACCTGAAAAACGAATTGCAAACGGTTTTGCATAAGTATATAAACACCGGTGTTCCGGTTTTTACCCGGTTGAATTTCGTTGTAGCGATTTAAAGAAATGGTTTTTGATTTATAGGTTAATTTAGCGGTAAATGAATACATATTTATTTATTTTAGCGGTGCTGGTAAACGGGTTTCACGATTAGTCACGTAATAAACGGTTTTCAAGATATGGGTTTATTCTCTGTCCATGGCACCAAAATGCTCGCCAGATTACGTGGCCACGCCGGAGCAACGAATATGCCGCGATATCCGTACTTTTTTCCTACCGTTAACCGATTTCTACGGGCCAAATATGCTGCAAACCGTATAATAGCCAAAACGTACCATTTAATTTAAATACCCTAAATGCTATTTCTAATTTACAAACTATTACCAACGAGGCGATTGTTTTACGGTAACGCGTTGCCTGAAAACAGATAAATAAAGAAAAACGGCTTTAACGCGCTTTACGGTATAAAATCAAAATAATTTTAAAATTAAAACTAATAATTTATTCCAAACCGCTAATACGTTGGATAATATGCAGGCCGCAGACGAAACCAGACAAATTTTAATTGAAAAAACAATTTGATACTAACATAAGAAGTTCGTTAAAGATATATGGTATAGGGATAAAAATTAGGCTATTTAACGCTGGCGAAAAACGCAGGGTATGTCCAGCGGGATTAAAATATACAAAAAATAATAATTGGAGGATTTTGGCTTTACGCCGGCAAACGTTCCAGCGGTTAGGGAACGCCCTGGAAAAAGGAAGAAGATCGATTTACAAATTTTACAACCATAATTCGTCGACAAAAAGCCAGTTTGAATTGAAAATACGACCATTTAAATTAACATTACCGTGGATACCGATTTTGTAAATTTTTTCAACATATGCGTATTACCATTTTCGCAATAAACCTCGCCTTCCGCCCCAAATAGTCTTTTTAAACCGTTCCCAAATTATATATCACTAATTATACCCTTTCCCCGTTAATATAACAATACGGAACCGTTTAAAATTCGTTCCTCGCCGCTAATACCGGGTAATGGAAAAAATAAATCGGAAATACCCGAGTCGCTTTGTGATCGTTTAAGCGACCGGAACCGGCCAATTAAGTAGTCTCAGGGCTCATCCCTAAAGCCCAGAGCTCCACAATTAATCCACTCCGTTCGCTTCGCTCCACTTCGTGGCTCAATTGCGGCTTTGCAATGTACCTGTGGGTCCATCCAAAGAGCACTTTGGTTTAGGTTTAAGGACAATTTGTCGATTTTCGCCGTTTATGGCGGTATTTTTGGCCTGTTTTCGACCGACATTCCTTTATTATTCCACAATTACGCAAAATATTGAAAAAAGAAAATATCGTTGAAAATAGCGTTTAATATTGCTATTAGCAGCGATTTAATTTATTCTTTTATCTTTTATAATAGCCGAATTCGATACCACCTGCCCTTAATCCGTTCATGGCGGTACTGTTTTTTCGATTTTTTTTTCGATTTTCAATTTTTTTAATATTATT
This sequence comes from Pyricularia pennisetigena, assembly GCF_004337985.1. NCBI lineage: Eukaryota > Fungi > Ascomycota > Sordariomycetes > Magnaporthales > Pyriculariaceae > Pyricularia > Pyricularia pennisetigena. Next base: position 6,399,340 of record NC_043744.1, read on the forward strand.
TTTAATTTTCGACCAAATTTTATACTTTTTGCACTTGGACGGCCGTATATATGTATATATCGTTATGAGAAATTTTGGTGCATATACCAGATTATGTAAGCAGTCAAATAAACGGATAGGCAAAGTATATATTTTTTATATATAATTTACAATCGAAATTCGTTCATATTTTTACCAGATTTAACGATAATGAAACCAAAACTTCAGAGATTCGATTACGTATTGAAACAAACGTTCATGTTCAATCCTACCTATAATATCGGTTTTATAAACTGTTTAATAAGAAAAGAATTCTAAATGTGTATTTTATCAATTTTTTTGCTTTATAAGATTAATTTTATATTATTTTTGTTTTACAGCCAGATTTTGTGGTTTTTGCACGTGGGGGGTGGCATCTATATATCTCATATAATGCTACATTTTGGTACGTATATCTAATTATGTAAACCGTTAAATATGCGGATAGGTAAAGTGTATCCAATTTTATATATATTTGACAATCGAAATGCTTTTACATTTTTACCAATTTTAATATTAATCAAACCCAAGTTTGAAAAAGTGGATGATGTATATAAACAAACGTCAACGTAAAACCCGATTTACAATACCGGCCCTTTTTGCTCTTTTATATAAAAAATGCTGAATGTGTATTATTTTTATATGTATTGCTTTATTTAATTAAATAAAATTTGTAAATAAAGGTAAAATAGGATTCTTTAATAAATTGATAAAAGAATGCCTGAGTTAAACATTCTCTTAATTCTACTAATATTTGCGTGAATTATTCAGGTTTTTAACAAAATGTTAGTTAATATAAAAATATTGATAAAGCCTTTGTTTTAATCGATGATTGCATGCACTTTGCCGTATTAGGTCTGCTAGGCTATAAATACTGTAACTGAAATTAAAAATCATATTATATACTATTATTCAAAGTAGAAATTAAATATAATGAAAGATTACCAATTTTACTCAATATTTTAATATCTTTTCAAATACAGTGGTGATAAAGACGCGGCCGGCAGTGAAGTAATCAGCAAACTCCAATAAATCTAACGCAAACTACTATATATTTTTCTTATTTTTATTTATTTTTTTATACGAATATGTAATTGCATGCTATGGGTACACAATTTTCTTTTGCCATTATAATGCGAATATTTTTTATATACCCGCTATAATCGGCAAAATACCACAGATTATCCTTATATTAATAAAATAGTTATTAGCGATATCGCAACATTAGGTCTATTATTAATTATACCGTTATAAAAGGTGAAATGCTATAAGATGTCCTTAGACTAGAACGAGCGCGATTTTTTCGGCCAATGTAATTGGTCGAAAAATCATGTGGCTAAAAGGTATATGGACCGTTCGGTCCCCACTGCGAAGCAGGGGGGTCTAGTCTGAGCACTGAGACTAGCATTTCGCCGTTTATAACGGTATTATTAATAATATACCTAATGTTGCGATATCGCTAATATTTGATTTATTAATATGAGGATAATTTATGGTATTTTGCTGTTTTATAGCGGGTATATATAATATATTCGCATTGTAATGGCAAAAGAAAATGGTGTTACCATAATAAACAATTGAATATTCGAATAAAAGAGTAAAACCCAATTTAAAAAATATATAGTAATTTGCGTTGAATATATTGGAGTTTGTTGATTATTTGAATGCCGGCCGCGTCTTTATAGCCACTGTATTTGGAAAGGTATTAAAATATTGAGTAAAATTGTAATTTTTTATTATATTTAACTCTTATCTTAAATAATGGTTCATAATATTAATTTTAATGTAAGTTACATTATCTGTAGCCTAGCAGACCTAATACGGCAAAGTGCATGCAATGATCGATTAAAACAAAGGCTTTATTAATATTTTTATATTAACTAACATTTTGTTAAAAAACTGGATAATTTACGCAAATATTGGTAAAATTAAAAAAATTTAATTCATGCATTCTTCTTTTAGCTTATCAAAGAACTTGAACTGACTTTCTTTTTAAGAATTTTATTTAACCAAATAAAGCAAAAGATACAAAAATAATATAAATCCAGCATTTTTTTATATAAGAAAATAAGAGGGCCGGTATTATTGATCGAATTTCACGTTGACGTTTATTTATATATGTAATCCGCGTTTTCAAATTTTGGGTTGATTAATGTCAAAATTAGTAAAAATGTGAAAGCATTTCGATTGTGAAATATACACAAAATTAAATATACTTTACCTATCCGTATATTTAACGGCTTATATAATCGGATATACGTACCAAAATGTATCGTTATACTGAATATATATATATATACCACCCCCCACGTCGAAAAACTACAGAATCTGGCTGCAAAACAAAATAATATAAAATTGATCAAATACAGCAAAAAGATCTATAAAATACACATTTAGCATTTTTTATATCAAACAGCTTCTAAAGCCAATAGTATCAGTTGGACTGCAGTTGGACGTTTGTTTGTATACGCCATCGAATCTCGGAAGTTTTGGTTTCATTATCGTTAAAATTGGTAAAAATATAGACGAGTTTCGATTGTAAATTATAAATAAAAAATATATACTTTGCCTATCCGCTTATTTAACTGCATATATAATATAATATATGCAGCAAAATTTATTTTAACAATATATATACATATATATATGTTAACAATATGGGTTGCTAACAGGGGGTTAGGCATTAGCCTAGGTGCGGCGTGGTGCTAGTTGCGTTGTAAAAGCCTGTAATTACAGGGTTTGTATGCACTAAATTCACTAATTTTGGGATTGATAGATTTAATTCATTGGTGGGGGAGACTTTGCTTTGTCTCCCTTATATACTCTCCGACATCGAAGTGGGGGTCCGCACCCCGCAAAGGGTTCTGGTGCCGCACACGAATTTCCGAAAAATTATTTTATATGCGTTGTTGAAAAAACACCTTTATTTCCATACAAACCATTTCTGGGTTCGCATTAATTTGCTAATTTGGTGAGAAATTCAACCAAATATAGGTTAGCTGATTCGTAAGTGCAGGGTGGGTATTAAAGCCGGTATAGGGTGAAACCCCATTCGCTAATTTTAAATCGCAATTCCTGCAATACACATATAAAATATAATAGAAAATCCGACAGCCCCAACAACCTCACTTCGGCACTATTTATTGTGATTTATATACAAATAAAAGTGGACCTATTATATGCTTAATAACGCATGTAATTAACACGCCCTTTTTTTTGCTACTATTCACATGAAGTCGGAAAAAAAAAGTATATAAAAAAAAATAAAACCCAAAAAAAGATCCCCTTTATATCCTAACCCGATTCGAACTCCTAATATAAACCCCCTGGATAATTCAACCCTTTGTACCGACCTGTAACCCCCGAAATGGACGAACCCCCGAATCGGAAAAAAACCCCCAAAATTGTAATAACCCCCGGATTCGAACCCCCGATTTGCATAATATTACCCCACAGAATTAACTATTAAGCCAGGTAGCTAATTTAGCTATTCGTTGGTAATAATCCAAATTAGGCATATTATATAGGGTATTTTGAATGCGTGAATCGCCCAAAACACGAGCTTTTTCAATTTTTATTCAATTTTTGGGATAAGGTCGGTATAAATTGTTTATCAATTAACCTGTGCAGGGTGAATTCGGGTAATACGGCCGGTATTGGCCTAACAAAAATCCAATATTTGCAAATAAAAGAAATGTCATGGGTAATTAGCTAACGAATTAATTAAATAATGCTTTAAAATTTAGAAGGGAAAAATCAAAATTTTGGGGGTTTAAGCCTTATAAGCTTTAAAAAGACCTTGTAAATTGGAAACATAAGGGGTTTTGTTAAGCTATTAGCGGGCATTTGTTTGGATTCCAGGTATTTTAGGGTTATTAAGCTTTTTGTAATTAATTCCCGTACGTAGTTAAATATTAATAACGTATATTTATCACGTTGGTGGTGCGTAGGGTTATATGCGTTAATTATCAAGCCTGTATTATTTCCCAATATTGCAATAAAGCTTTTTATAGGTAGTCCAATTTCTATAAATAGGTTTTTAAACGACTGTGTTTTACGCAGGGTTTCCATTCAGGCATCGGTCTCGGTTTTTGGAATGTTGCTAATATTGTTTTATATATTGATTTCAATCGAGTTAAAATTGCCATTTGAACCTATCTTTTTTAAATTTAAACGCCTAAAAAATAGGTTGCAAGGCCCTTGTTTTCCAACGCATATACCTTATCAAAACGGGCTTTTAAATCCTGAATATATTGCAATTTAGGACCTATTAGCAGGCAATCGTTTACAAAGGTAACTATAAAATGTTTGGATTTAACGTTATAAAAACAGCGGATTAGAAATTAACGGCTTAAAACCTTTTTTTGACAATAGGGTTTTAGATTTGTTTTACCATTTTTTTGGACCCTGTTTCAAACCGTATGACGCTTTTTCCAACTATATAACCTGCAATATTCTCGGATTATAACCTATTTCCACTAAAATCTTAGCGGTGGTAAAGTTACAAATCTCAGCTTATTCGTTAAAACCGTTTGGAATTTGCAAATATATATTTACGTCGGTAAAGTTATTATTTAAAAACGTACCGATAAAATCGATTTGTTTTATTTCCCAATTTTGTGCGTTAATTATAACTAATGATGTACGCCAGGTAGGCGGTATATTAATGTTAGCAAAAGTTTCGATGTAATTTAGGCTTTCGACCTGTAAAAAACCCTAATAACAAACCTAGCTTTATATTTTATAGGTTTACTATTTTCATCTTTTTTTAATTTAAATACCGGCCGGGTAGAAACAAGTATACGGCATGTAGGTATTTTAATTTTAGGGATAAAACGGGAGGTTTCTGCAGTAACAATTTGGTCAAATTTAAACGTTAAAACAGCTAATTATTTAGCATTTTGAGGGTTATTTAAGGCCTGTTGGTGATTATTTGGTTTACCGTTTTTAGTGGGCTTTCTTTTTATTTTCTTTTAGGTTTGAAAACAAAAATAATGCACGTAGTTTGTATCCATTAGATTTAGGTTTTTGAATTGCGAGTTTAACACCATATTCTATATTTTAAGTGCTGAAAACACCGGGATTTCCGTTGTTTTAAGTACTGGGTTAGGTACCGCTACCGTTATAGGCTTTGGGGGGCACATAGTAGGTTGTATAAACCTGGCAAATATTATGTTTTTAGGGTTTAAATACCCTGTAACGGGTAGTAATTAAATTGTAGTAGGTGGCAAATGTCCTGTGTTTTCAGGGCTTTTTAGGGGATAAATATCCGTTAGAACCCTGTTGATTTCGTTTTCAAATTCAAAATTAAAATCCCCCTTTAAATTTGTATTTTCCCCCTTTAAAATTTGTAGCGTTTCCCCCGGACTAGCCAAATTATTAATGGTTATAGCCTTTATAAGTTTTACGGTATAGGTTTTGTATACGAACCGTTTAGCGGGTGCGTAAATTAACGTTGTAGAATTTGATAATGGGTGAAAAGTTTTACCGTTTCGGTGCGGGGAGCCAATTTATTAGATTTTTTGCCTTTTTCCAGCGGTATAATAGCCTGGTATATAGTACCAATAACCCGAAAACACCCTAAACTGGGTTTGTACGGTAATCCAGGTTAGAATTCGGAATAAAATTCTTCCTAAGGTGTTAAATCCCTATTAATTACCGCTGTACGGTTAATTGAATGAACCACGGTAAATAGTAAATAATATTATGAACATAATGGTAAACCCGCCGTTATAATGGTATACCGAAGCTAATCCAAAATAACTTTCAAGGACCGTTCCGTTAATCCGTTTTGGCCGTGGTTATAGGGATTCGAAGTGCTAAAATTGATATTTTTGCTTGTAAACCAATTTTAAAAGTTTGTATTAATTTCGTGCCCCCCATCGAAGTCAAAATTTAGGGGGTAACGCCCGTACGTAGCTTTTAAAACCCTAAAAAAGCCTTTAATAGCCAGTAAAACCGTAGGTCCGGTTTTATTTCTTAATGGGATAAACCACCGAAAACGTGATTTTCGGTCCATTAATAATAAAAATACGGGCTTTTTGTTATAAGGATTAGGTTTAAGGGTCACTATATTACCTTTTATAAAATCGAAAATATTAGGGGGTGTAGTGAGTGCGACCTTATTAGTACGCCTAACAAAAATGGTCTTAACGCAAGTAATATAGGTAATTACCCTAATTTGTTAAAATTAGATAAACCTTTTGTAATTTTAACGGTTTTTTTTTAGTAATAAAAACTTTATATACCCCAAACGCCTTTACTATAACAGGGTTTTTTGGGCCTGGATTTCGTCACAATTACCTGTAATTCCGTTTCCTTTAAGGGTTAACCAGCCGTCCGTAGTTCGTTAAAACTTTAAAAAGAGGTAATTTACAGGGGCCTGCTTTAAATCCGATAATAAAAGAGGTTTTCACAACGGATTTCTTGTATAGGAAACCCCCTTTTTTCGGAAATAGTCCCTTTTGTATTAGGTTGCATAAGAGGGTTAATTAGCGGTGTACCGGGCCTACGGGGCCCAATTTTACGTGGATTTTCAGGGTTTTTACCGCTAAGTTTTTGCGTTATAGGTGAATTTACGGTTATTTCCGTATTTTGTTCGGGATCTAGCCTTTCCGTTACCGTATTCTTTTCCGGTTCCGAATCGGTGTAAATTTTATAATCCTCGTAATTTTCGGGGTTTATATTATTTACATTTATTTGCAACGGGGTTATGTAGCCTTTTATAGCCCCTTGTAAGGCCTTGCCAAAAGCGTTGCTATATTTACCTATTATATAGGCGTAATTCGAAATAACGTTATTTCGAACAAAGATATCGCACCTTTTAACCTTTAAACAAAATAAATGTTTAACGGTGGTTAAACGTCCCCACGCCTTGCGATCTTTATCGTACAGGGTATTTTTTAACAATACGCCCCTTATATTATAATATGTAAGGTTATTAACGATTTTTATTTTAAAAAGGGGATATATAGAACGTTATTTAACGTAACCTTTTTAAATTCGTCAATTTTTTGGCCGTAACAGACTTGTATTTTTACAACTCCGGTATTTACAGGCCTAATAGGGCCATCTTTTGTACCGATTTCGATTGTAAAACCGGGGGTATAATCGGTAAAAAATTGCTTATTTGTAAAAATATAGTGCCTATTACTTATATTGTACAGGATGGGGTAACCTAGCTTTTATAATTTAGGGGTCCCTTTTACGCCGCGTCCAGGTTTCGTTTTAACTTTAAAATTAATTGTTCAAAGTTGTGGTTTTAACGTTTTACCGGTATTGGTTTCCGAATCCGAATCCGAACGTAATTTTATAATTCCGCTAATAGCGGAATTAACCTCCTGTTCCAGGGCGTTATACGTTGCGTTTTCGTTAACGTTACCTGGAATCGAGCCCGTAGATAGCTCGAAATTTATAAAAATTATAAACGTTCCAGCGGTTAAATCGCTGGAGTTGGAGGATTTAGTTTTTTTTGCAAAAGCAGAATCCGAATTAAAGTTTTTACTTTTTCTTCGTGATTTAAAGGTGTTTTCCTACCCACTATTTTCCTTTTTAGCGACTTTTTTAGCGTTTATTTTACCCTTTTTTGCTTTCAACCCTATAATTAGGGTTATTAACCGTTGTGGAGTTTACCATCGAATATTCGGATATAAGGTCCGTTATAAGGTATTGCAAATTTAATTTTTCCGAATTTTGGCCTATTGTTTGCAGGGCCCGTTGGGTATTGCGTTCGCGTTTAGTCCAAATAGGGAATATTCCTTCCAGGGCCCATAAATATTGATTTCGTACGTTTACGGGGTTAATTTGCACGTTGGTATTCGCTAATTTAGCTACCAGTAAGTTAAAACGGCTGTTAAATTTAGGTATTAATCTTTTAAATTTCGAAAAAATTTAAAACGTGGAATTCCCGATATAATGGATTTCGATTAATTTCGGGTGTAACGGAATAATTATTTTCCAAGGTTTTATAAGCCGTTACGGGGCTGCAATGCCATACAATGGATTTTAAAGGTTTTTTGGTTAAGCTGTTTTTTATAAATAATAATAGGATTAGTTGCTCGTATTACGGTAGGGTATAACCAGTTTCAGGGTTGAAAATAAATTCGGCTTCTTTTATAACCCTGAATTGTATTACTAACACCTGTTTCCACAAATCGTAATCACTAGCCCCTACTAATTTATAATTTTCGGGGAAGGAAAATACCCGTTTCGATAGTTTTTTACCTATTCGATTATTCAAAATGAGGTTATTAGGTGGATTAAGGGGTACGGCAGCGGTAGCTGGTTTAATATCCAAATTGCTTTTTAAATTAGGAGAATTACCGCTTTTCAGGGTTAGTAGGGAAATTAACTGTTAAAGTGTCCTTTCAAATTGATTTATTTGCGTACTTAATGCTTTTAATTGCAGGTTTTAAGCCTGTAATTTAGTGGTTAAAACTTCGTTTGGGCTGGGTTTAGTCTCCCTATTTGTTGGAATTGGGCGTAGAAAGCTCGATACAGGGCTTTTTTCCATTGTGGGTAATTTAAATTATAATTGCAATTCGCTAAATTATAACTATAATTAATCAACCTAACCGCTTAAGGATAAATACCCTATTTAATTTAGGATTTGCTATACCGTTTACCTTTCAACGGGTATAGGCCTGCAATTGCCAATCACAGCCTTTATTGGTATTTCTAATGGTTAAAATCCACTAAAATACAGGGTTGGAATCCCTAAAATCCGCAATTAATGGGTGCCCTGATATTTGTACCAATCCAGGTGCACGTAATAAATTCCATTCGTTAAATGGGTGTAAGGTAGATTGCGGGGTATCGTGCAGGGTAAATTAAGCATTAACGTAATTCCGTTAATGGGCTTATAGGCTATTGTAAACCCTATTAAACGTATTAGGATTAATGGGCTATTAGCGAACGAATACAGGGGTTTTTGGCCCTAATTCGCCAGCGTAAACCCTATTAAAAATTTAAACCAATCACAATAGCGTGCACGATCTATAAAAACCACACCAAAAATTTTGGATTTATAATGTAAGCGATCGCTGTAATACCTAAAAAGGCTTAAGTCGATTGCTAATTTTTAGCGATCCCCATTGTAAGTACAGGGGGGTAAATGCTGAATTAGCGCCTGAAACTAACAATTTCGCATAAAAACAGCAATATTTTCGTCAATATACGTGCTGTAAAAATGCGATAATAACCAAAATTGTTAACAAGATGGGTTGCTAACAGGGGGTTAGGCACTAGCCTAGGTGCGGCGTGGTGCTAGTTGCGTTGTAAAAGCCTGTAATTACAGGGTCTGTACGCACTAAATTCACTAATTCTGGGATGAATAGATTTAATTCATTGGTGGGGGAGACTTTGCTTTATTTTCCTTACATCCTCTCCGACATCGAAGTGGGGGTCCGCACGCCAGAAAACGTTCCGGTGCCGCACAAGATTTTTCGAAAAATTATTTTGTATACGTTGTTGAAAAAACACCCTCATTTCCATATAAACCATTTTTGGGTTCGCACTAATTTGCTAATTTGGTGAAAATTTCAACCCGGTACAGGGTAGCTGATTCGTAAGTGCAGGGTGGGTATTAAACCCGGTACAGGGTGAAACCCCACTCGCTGATTTTGAATCGCAACTCCTGCAACACACAAAATACAATAGAAACTCCGACAGCCCCAACAGCCCCATTTCGGCACTATCTATTGCGGCTTATATACAAATAAAAGTGGACCCATTACATGCTAAATAACGCATATAACTAACATAACCCAATGGTACCGAGGGTAGGTTATAATTAGCGCCCCTGCATCGTAAGGGTACCCCCCACCCGGTTAGGTCCGGGGTAAATTAATTAACTTTATTGTAACAGTAGTTATAATAATTGCTTTAATTCGCTAAAAGCCGTTACAATTGTCACAATTACGGTTTATTATTATTATGGTTCCCACAAAATGCCAAAAAGGTAAAATTTCCGCCTAAACCACCACCAAATTTACGTTGGGATATATACCCAGCAATGCTTAATTATTTACCAATTTAATGACCATACCACAGAAAGGAGCCCGGATAAAAAAAACAAACTAATATCTTAAAAATTCGGAAAATTACGACGCGGATATTGCAATTATTTTTGAATTAAATTTTGCACGGTTGGACTGTTTTACATTACAAAGTTATTCGGATATAACCGGAATACTTTCAAATTTTCCCCCTATTCCTAATAATAATAATAATAATTAAAATATTACCGATATGGATTCCGGCGATAATAAATCTACCCCCGCCCTCGTCGATAAAAATGGAAATAATACCGATATAAACGCCGGCGATAACGAATTTGCCCCCGCCCCCGTCAATTATAATAACGATAATACCTATATGGGCGAAAACGATAATTAACCTGCCCCCGCGTCCGCTAATAAAAGCGATAATAATATTAATATAAACGACAATTATAACGAATTTACCCCGGATTTAGATAACCGCCAAATGCAAATTTTTTTGGCATTTTTAAACTATTTACCAGCGCATTATCCCCGCCACCAAAAAACCCTAAAAACCCGCCTCCTGCATTATAACCGGAAATTGTTATTAACCCGGTACCCGCGCTATTTAATAGGCCGCCCGTACCCCGTATATATAAAACCACCACCGTTCGGCCAGTTGAAATTAATTTTATTTCGGTATTGCGGACGTAGCCCAAACCTAAATCGACGGCGAATAATGGATTAATAAATTTCGTATAACCCAAATATTATTTCCTATTATAAAAAAACACGGATTTTATGGATCGTTTGCCCGTCCCGTTATGGAAGGATTTTCAATTGGGTAAAAATTAATCCGTATTGGCGATAATTATTACAATTTGGCGCAGGGTAGGGATTACGAATATTGTTAAAATGGCTTATATTATATTTTATTTAAGTTATATTAGTTATTTTAAAATTAATAACAATACCAACCCGCCCGACTGGTTCGGTCGCGGAAATAACATTTTCCGTAATACGAACGAAACCCCAATGGCCCAAACCCTTGAACGTTTTTAATCCGTTGTTGGCGTCGCCGCAGTAAAAACACGCGTTAATGGCCAGATTTTAGCATATTATTTTAACAGTATTTCGTCTAATATAAACAAAATAATGGTCGTATTTAATTACGAAACGATAAATGTTTTAGTATAACACATTAATATAACAGGTTAATATTTTTTTTTATTGGATTGAGATAATTGTTACAATCGCTGCATTAATATGTGCTGCTATTTACTATATTATAATAATTATTACCATTTTTTGCGGTAATGCCAAATAATTATTGCTATAATATGATAACTGTTACAATTTGGCGTTTACTTGTTTATATATTTTGTAATAACGGGTACAATTTTAATTTTTAAATAATTTATTTTTAATCGCCGACGTTTTCGGGTTTTTAACTTATCTTAAAACAGGTAACCCGGTAAATAGATTAAAGGCAATAAAATACCCGTTTGGTAAAAAATTTTGGCCTTCGTACCGGATATATTTAACGATAGGGGTATTAAACCCATTTTCGATAATTTGGCAAATCGGCGTCGCCTACCCCCTATCCCCCTTTTTATCCGTTAAAACGATATTTATTTACCCGGGTTGAAAATATTCGCAAATAAATTTAAACCGGTTATAATTCCCACAATCCTCGCCACGATGTTAATTTACCTGCGGATAATAACTACCGGACTTAATTTTAAAAACGGCGATTTAAGGTTAAAAACCGCTAATCTTAGATTATATATGTATAGCGGTTACCATATCGACGATTGGTTTAAAATTTATTACCATTTCCTTTATTTCATTTTTCGCCGGTAGGGATAAATCGTTATTGGAAGCAAAAAGAGTCCTAACGATTTTGCTGGAAATTACCGCAATTTTTTCAAATTTAATATCGAATAATCCTTTACCCTACTTATTTTCGCCGATTATATAACTATCGCCGACCACGTTATCGTTTTAAATAATTTGCATTTAATGCAATTTTAATATCGTTTGGTTACCCGTTCGCGAACCGATTAAACCATCGACGTCGCCAATTTATTTGGTTTTAACCGCGCCTGCTATAATAGGACGATACTAATATTCGTTATCAATACCTGGTCCCGTTTTAAACCTATTAAGGTCGGACGGTTAGAAAAAAAGCGTGCAAACTAAATTTAAATGTACCTATTAGATTTGTTAATATGTGAAGGTATTTTTAACAATTTATATAATAAAAGGCGGTTCCATTGTTCTATTTTTACCAAACCCAAAATAAATATTACCGAATTTTATCCCAAATCTTTTAGCGACGACCAATAAAACGATTTTTTTAATTTTATATAAGCCCAATCTACTATCGCCGATCGATTTGTTAATATGAACCGCGCAAAAAAGGAAATTTTCGAGGACGCCCGCGAAACAATCCTAGCGGTTTTTTTGGTATACCATGCCCAATTTTCCATTTTAACCAAAAATTATCCCTGGATTGGTTATTTCTTTAATTCGGACGCGATTTAGGCTATTATAAAAAATTTGCGCCTTTTTTAAAATATTTTGCCTGTCGACGGTTTCAATACCGATGATAAAATCGGTTTTAAATAGAAAAGAATAAAAGGCAAATATTTTTAATTTAATTGGGATACCTCTAATATTCTTTTTGGTCCTTATTAGCTACCGTATTGATTGGTTGGTAAATTATATATGCATTATCCCTAGTAATTGTAATTATCGTCACAATTTTGCCCCTTTTTTTATAACTATTATTACAATCCTGCCCCTATTTTCGTCATTATTGTTACAATTTTTGCTTTTGCTAAACCAATTTTTTTTTCAGTTTAAATACCCACATTTTACTAAAACTGGAATAATTAGCTTTTAAAAATTGGTTATTAACCAAAAAAATGGGTATAGGGAAAACGATTATTTATTTTACGGCGATTTATATATGGTATATCCGCTATTAATACGACCGATTTATCCAAAATACCGACGGATGTTTTCCCATGTTGATTTTCGTCCCGGCCAGCCTTATTTCGCAAATACTTAAAAAGGCAATAACTAATTTCCCAACTTTCGACGTTAAATGCTATTATAATTTAACCGAAATATACGCTGCCGATACCCCGCGAACGGTTGTTATTTTTACCCAAGCGCAATTTTACGATATTTTAACCAAATTCGCCGCCCGCAAATTTAATCCCAAATTCACGGGTACGGTTATTATGATATTTTATTCGATATTCCTCATCCGAAAAACTAAGCAATTGGACGAGATTCATAGCGCGGAAAAGGTGTTTAACCCATAATATAGGGATAAGATTATCGATTCCAATCCTTAGCAACGCCCCCCCGACGTCGACAACCTCGACGATAATTCCGACATTAAAAATATTATTTAAAAAATATTTTTTGTAATAATTGTTATAATTTCGTTATCTTAATATATTTATTTAAATTAAAAATTTTGTTAGAAACCGTTAGCGCAGAAACGGCCGGAAAACCGATGGTGTTACAGGCGAAAACATTAAAAATATCCGGCGTTCGGTTATATATTTACCATTTAATACCTTTTTTCAACGTATGATTGGAAACGAAGCCCAATGCCTCTGTTACCGCGAATCGATAATATACCGCGCATTTCGCTTTATTTTTTGCATTAACCGGGGTATAGTTACTACCACGCCGATTATAAACAAAATTAGGGATATTATTAATTTTAATACCCTGGTTTCGGACAAAGTTACGATCCTTTTCGCCCGATTTAAAAATTCATCCTAAAAAAATATATTTACGTTCGATTATATCTGGGAAAGTAATGGTTGTTTCGTCGTTTTTAATTTCGATAAAAACACCAAAACTTCCCTGCAAAAATTCGAATAAATGGGTTGGAAATAATAGCTGTTTCACCCTCGAATTTTAAATTTTATAATTCCTACCATTATATTAGACGAAAAATCGTTAATAAATCTTAAATATACGGGCGTATTTACGGTACGCAAAAGTATAAATACCGGGTTTACTCTATCTAACGGTACAATTATTCATTCCCGTAAATGTATTCCCCCCTATAATATTATTATGAAAGAATTCCAATTTGGTTACCGTTTCGAAAACGTTATAACAAATACCGAGGCAATTTTTAAGAATATAATTACCGTATTCGTGGGCAAAAATACCGACGATAATGGTCCCGCTCCATTAGGAGCTCCCACTAATGCGGATACCGCAGCTGGTAACCGCTAAATTTCGGTTTTTTTTAATATGGGTTTTATCCGCCTGCTGCAGTTTTTGGCAATTAATTACTTCTTTTAATTAATAATCCACGCCGAGGACGATACCCGGGATGTTAATTCGGCGGAATTTGGTAAGATGCTGGCGTTAAAAAATATGGATTTTAAGGCCAAATACCGGAACGGCCGACAAAGCTTTAAAAAAAGCTTATAAAAAAAACCCGTTTTGGATCGGTAATTATGGACGTTTTAATTTAATATAACGGCGACGGTTTTTTTATTAAATTTACTCGAAAATTTGCACTAATCCTAAAACGTTACCTCCGTCGGGCAGGGTTAAAATAGTCCATTTTATATTAAACGAATCGTTATTTATTGCCCGCGTAATCAAAATTTGTATAAAGGAAAAGAAAAAGGGTTAACGCGTTCTGGTTATAACCCCCAATCCTTAAAATTAAACGTAGATTGGCCATATAGTGACAGTTATCACAATCCTTTTCCTTCCCCACAATTATTATAACAATTACTACAATATTTTATATTTTTGGATTGTAATAAATATCACAATAACTATTATTTTTCCATTTTTATAATCGTTGTCACAATTTTTAATATACCTGCTAATTTTTTTTAATTTATGGCTTTTATTTTGGAAAAGATTAGTTTTGGTATAATTATTATCCGATTAGGCCTATCCCAAATCCGAACGCGATAAAACCGTTTCCGATTTTACCGATTCCAGTTCCAAATTTAACGTTTATGTCCTAAATATTAACATTTCCAACGCTGGTTTTAATTTGCACCCGAATTGTTATATTGGCACTTTTATCCCTCTAATATGGAACGCCAATATACAATTACAAATTTGTGGTCGTTCAATTCGGTTGGGTTAAAATAAACCTGTTATTTGGCGCATTTTCGAAATGCGAAATACCTTTTTCGATTGGGTAAAAAATCATATATTCCGGAAGGTTAATGCCTCTTTTTTTATTTTTCCGGCCGTTATTAATATATACTAAATAGGATTTAAATCCATTACGCGTATGCGCTTCCTTAAAATTATCCAATTTCCAATTCTTAAATAATTCCTGGCGTATAAGGTAATGGCAATTATATTTTCCTGGTTTTTTGAATATTTTGTTTGGATAATAAAACCCCTTTAGCATTTAAATGCCTTTTATTCTAACAGGACGCGCCGTATAAACGAATTTTATTTTCGCCTGGTTCTTATGTTCGTATTAAATATTCCTAAATAGTTTAATGAACAGGATTTGGTCGAGAAAACGTCAATTTTTATTTTAACGTTGGGTTTAATTTATATTAATTACTAATACCAGGAATAAAATAATGGCCGTAATATGTCTGCTAATTACATCAATTGTATATATTTGCGTTATTTCAATTTTACTATTATGGATTAGGGGTTTATGGTTAAATTAATAAAATGGATTAAAAATAGCGATGGATTTTACGACGAAACCGCGACCGCGCGGGTGATCGGGGCCCCAATAAGGGATTTTGGCTTTTGGGTAATTAAACGCCGGGAAACCGATAAGCCCTTTGAAAAAGTATTTTTGGTAAAAATATCGCCGGCTTTTTAGCGGTCGTTATTCCGTTTTTTTTATTTATCGATTTTGGCTTTAATTACGATAAATTGATATTCGATTCGTTAAGAAGACCCTGCATATTTACTTCGAAAAAAATGAGGAGGAGGACGATTCGGTCCTTGGATCGCTTACCGCAACCCCAATTCGGAAAAAGAGGCGTAGCGTTAATAAACCTATTCCTAAAAAATATTTAACGCTGCCAAACGTTTTCGTTTTTTTTAATCGGTTTGGGTTTTTTTATTTTGTTTTTTTTTGGGGTTTGATGCTAGGAAATTGGGGGTTTTGTATATATAATATTATGATAATTATCACTTTTGGAATCCGGTTTAATGGATTTATTATTCGTGATTAATGGGGTATTATGATAACGGATTTTATTAGGATCCTTTTTATTGGATTTATTATTAGCGGTAAATAGAGGACATAGTCTATTTGGGTAAGGAAAATGGATAGGAAACGGGTTATTTATGCAGAGGATTTTGGAAAAAATTATATTTTTCGTTTTTTATTTTAGGTTCAATTTACAATTGGTATTTGTTTATTTATATTTATTAATTTTGCGGACGTTGTTTTACCTCCGTTACTCGCGGGTAAGGCTACCGTTATTCCTTTGTTAATTCCTTTTTATAATAAAACGATTTTCGCTTTTACCCGTTTTGGTTTGCGTAATTTACTTTTTACTATTTTAAATTTTATACGCCTTTTTCGTCGGACTTTTCGTATATTCCGTCCATCAAATCTTTTTCAATATTAATTATACTATTAATATTTGAGCCGTTTATCCGGTTATATCCTTTTTTTGGATTTGCCCCTGTTTTCTTAATATCCGTTTAAAATAGCAAGTTGTTGGGGCGTACGACTTTTTAATTAAATACCTCCAATTTGTCGCCTGTTAGTTTTTTTAAACCCAGGTATAATAAATTTGGGCCGTCGAAATCGAAACTGGGTAATATTTCGGTTTTTTCGCTTCCCTAACCATTTTGGAATAACAAACACGTATAGTAAATTATACTTTAATTGGTTAATACTTTATGGTATTTGCTATTAATGCGTATACGGGCGATATTTTCCAATGTTTTACGCACCGTAATTACGATTAGCCCTATTGTTGTATACTTTAAAAATATTTCTCGCAAATCTTGCGTGGAATTGCGGTTATTTTTAATATTTATAGCGAAACCTAGTCTCAGTGCTCAGACTAGACCCCCCTGCTTCGCAGTGGGGACCGAACGCTCCATGTACCTTTCAGCCACATGGCTTTTCGACCAATTACATTGGCCGAAAAGATCGCGCTCGTTCTAGTTTGAGGACATTTTGTCGCATTTCGCCGTTTATGGCGGTACCACCAACGATAATTTGTGGCATTCCGCCGTTTATAACGGTATTATTAACAATATATTTAATATTGCGATATCGCTAATTATTATTTTATTAATATAACGATAATTTACGGTATTCCGCCGTTTATAGCGGGTATATACAAAATATTCGCATTATAATGGTAAAAGAAAATAATGTACCCATAGCATGCAATTAAATGTTCGAATACAAAAAATAAATAAAAATTATTAAAGTATATAGTATTTTGCGTTAAATTCATTGGAGTTTGTTGATTATTTAAATGCCGGCCGCGTCTGAATAGCCACTGTATTTGGAAAGATATTAAAATATTAAATAAATTTGTAATTTTTTATTATATTTAATTCTTACTTTAAATAAGGGTACACAATATTAACTTTAGTTTAATTTATAGGTTTTATAGCTTAATAAACCCAATACTGCAAAATGCATGCAATTATCGATTGAAACAAAAGTTTTATTAATATTTTTATATAAAATAACAATTTGTTGAAAAATTGAATAATTTACGCAAATATTGGTAAAATGAGAATACTTTTACTTGATACACTCTTTGATCAACTTGTTAATGAATTTTATATAAGTTCTTTTTTTATAGATTTTATTTAATTAAATAAAGCAAAAAATACAAAAAAGCACAAATTTAACATTTTTTAATATAAAAAATTAAAAAGGGCCGGTATTGTAAATCGGGGCTTACGTTGACGTTTATTTACATATATAATCCACTTTTCCAAGCTTTGGTTTTATTAATATTAAAATTGGTAAAAATGTAAAAGCATTTCGATGGTAAAATATATACAAAATTGGATATACTTTACCTATCCGCATATTTAACGGCTTATATAATTAGATATACGTACCAAAGCTGATATTATCTTAAATATAAGTTAACTACCCCCCACGTGCAAAAACCACAAAATTCGGCTGCACAACAAAAATAATATAAAATTGATTATATAAAGCAAAAAAATTGATAAAATACACATTTAGCATTTCTTTTTATAAAACAGTTTTCAAACCCGATATTATAAGTAGGACTGGGTTTGGACGTTTGTTTACATATATAATCGAATCTCTGCAATTTTGGTTCTATTATCGTCAGAATTGGTAAAAATATAAACGAGTTTCGATTGTAAATAATATATAAAAAAGTATATGCTTTGCATATCCGCTTATTTAACTGCTTATATAATGTGGTATATGCACCAAAATTCAATTTAACGATATATAAATATATACGACCCTCCACGTGCAAGAATTATAAAATTTGGTCAAAAATTAAAAATTATATTAAAAAAAATCGAAAATCGAAAAAAAAATCGAAAAAACAGTACCGCCATAAACGGATCAAGGGCGGGTGGTATCGAATTCGGCCATTATAAAAGATAAAAGAATAAATCAAATCGCTGCTAATAGCAATATTAAACGCTATTTTCAACGATATTTTCTTTTTTCAATATTTTACGTAATTGTGGAATAATAAAGGAGTGTCGGTCGAAAAAAGGCCAAAAATACCGCCATAAACGGCGAAAATCGACAAGTTGTCCTCAGACCTGAACCAGAACGTTCTTTGGATGGACCCACAGGTACATTGCAAAGCCGCAATTGAGCCACGAAGTGGAGCGAAGTGGACCAATTGTGGAGCTCTGGGCTTCAGGGATAAGCCCTGAGACTAAGCGAAACCCCTATTAATTCATTTAATTATTAGGTTTGCCGGCTTAAATCCATTCCCGGCCGTGGTATATATTACGAGCGTTGATTTTAAAATCCCGGTCCGCAGCGGCTAATTTATAACTTTTGGTTGTAGTAATTAGGCTAAATATAGCATTTTAGGGCCATAGTTTTTTGTTTTGCAACCGTAGAAAAATAGGACCAATTGCAGGATTATAATTTCCAATACGCCGTAATTTCTTTGGTGGAACGCGTTTATTATTATTTATAATAGGTTAATTATTTGCAAATAACGGCGTTACGTGCGGAAGGCGATATTAATTTCGGGTTTTATATCCCATAATCCAATACCTATTAAACCGTTAATATAACCAGCGAATATATTATCGTAAACACGGTCTATTACGGAAGTATATGTATTATATGGTATATTGGTAAAAACCTTTTCCAAAGCGTTTTCAAAGATTTAATCCTTATCCAATAATCCGTTTTGGATCAAAATAACAATTGTAATGCACAAAATACGGGACCGGAATACATTTTATAAAACCCGTAAAACGTGGTAAAACTCCTTTTTATTTTTTCAAAACTGGTTATATCTCCCCAACCCTATGTTAGGAGGTTACGAGATAGAATAAGCTTAATCTTGAACACGGGGAAAAGTGGATTACGTATAAAGCTGATAGAAGGTTGAAATGGCAGATAACCGTCTGCAAGCGGGTAATAGAAATAATATATTGTTGCACTGTCGATTCGTTGAATCGTTGAATCGATGAAGGTATAAAGGTCGTGAAGGTGATGAATCTGAGGCTTAGTTGTGAATTACGTGTTCGAATCCGTAGGTGCAGATCTTCGATCCGGATGTCCGGATTGCGGGGTCACGACACATGATTTGGCTTTATTCATGTGACTGACCTGCCGACCTATTGAGCCTAACGGCCTATTGTGCTTATGCATGCACAGAAAATCTGCGACCACAACGGGATTCGAACCCACGCACTTCAACAACGTATATATAATATAGATTATGGTGCGTGCATTATACCACTAAGCTAGATTATATATGACGTATTTGTTTTGTTGTTGAAAGTATGAACAAAGACGTGATATATAAAGCTTTGTGTGTATAAACGCGTATACGTTTTATTTGCTATTTATTTATTTATTCAATGCAGGGTAACTAATAAAATTAGCCCGTGCTAACCGTTATAAAATAATGCAGGGTAGCTAATATAATGAGCCCTGCGCTAACCATGTTCACACCCTATTATATTTATAAATATAATAGGGGCGTAATATTGCCATAATTAGTTAATAAAATTAAATTCGATATGGAAAAACGCTGGTACGGGTAATATTTATTATTTTTTGTTAAAAAGGTAGGATAATTCCATATAAATTCCTTAAATAGTACGGATATATAGCGTTTTTTTTAATCCCTATAAACGAGGAGCAGGATGGAAAAATGATCGAAATGGTCGGGTAGCAGGTTTAAAAAACGTTTAAAAAGGATTTCCTAAATTTGGATAATTTTTGCGTATTACTTTTCGTTTTCGGTAATGGCGGGGTTTTGGATAAGGTAAAAGGTTAGTGTATTTTGTGCGAGGGTAAGGTATTGTGGGATCATTCCAGGCGTATATGGGCGGTTAGGGAATAAAAAACCACATGTTTGGGGTATTATATAATATTTGGCGTTTTCGTAATAGTGGTCCGGATATTTTAAAAAAACGGTCGTTTGCAACCATTTTTGGCGGAAGAGTACGGTGGCGTACCATTGGGATTACGTATATCGTTTTAATCCTGGCATTATTATAAGGAAATACGATGTCAAATTTTGCATTCGGTTACGTTTTCCATATCCAAAATCCTGTATTTTATCCAAAAAATTGAAATTATTATATACGAAAAATAATATTAGGTTACGAACAATCTTTTTCAAATCTGTTTATATATTAATATATATATATATTCATATATATAAGTGTAAAAAACTATTATTTCTGTTCGCGGTAAAAGTTCAATATAGATATAAATATTACTAATAACGTATTCGGGTAACGGCGACAAATTATTGGGTTAACCGTTTAATAATTTTATAAAATAAATATATTCCAAACCCGGATAACGTGTTTACAATACGTCGTGGAATTTTATTATTTATAATATATAATGCGAATGCGCGTAGCAAATAGATGCTTTTTTCGGGGAATATCCGTGGGTTACCATCGTAAATATTAATATAACGCGTTAATACTTTAACGTTGGGGGGTTTGTGGTTTTTAAAAAAGTATTTAATTTAAGGTATATTACGTTCGAAATTTGTAACGATAAATAAAACGGGCGGTGGCCCCGGGAATGTAATAATAGTAAAAGTATAAATTTGTATAATATTGGCGTTTTGGACGGAATTTCCAGGGTGGACATGTCGAATATTTATTTGAATTAATTTATATCGTTTACGGTTTTGGCGGAACAATTTTTTGTTCCCGAAAATTGGGACTCTATAGGTTCGAACCGGTTAAAAAGGCGTAAATAATATATTAATTGCTGCAATTCTTTACGCAAAAAATCAGCTTTAATAAACGTAAAAAGTTTATTATTAAAAAGGTATTCGACCCCATTAACGCGTAATAGTTTTCGGATTTAAGGATTTCGTAATATTTTTTTAAAAAAAAATATTCGCGATAGGGTAAATCGGGTAATTTTGTGAAAATTTACCGTTCTTACCCAAACATGGATAAATTGCGTAAAATTGGTGCGTCGGTAACGGTTACGCCAAAATTTGGTAATATTGCGAATAAATTTGGTTTCGGGGTTTATTTCCGCTTTGGGTTCGGATTTTTTCGGTAATTATTTTTAATCGATGAAAAAAGGCCTTGATTTCCATTTATTTTCAAATATAAAATTGGGCCATAGTAATTGGGATAACGATAAAAGCGAAAATAATTGCGATATTGATAAAAATAATAGGGTTAAATCGAACGTAAAATATTGGGTTGCAGGTTACGCGGATGGGAATACTTTTTCGGGTATATCCATTAATATTATGGGAAATATACTTTCTATTATTAAATTTAAATTTTATTTGGTTAGATAATATATCGAATAAAACTTAATATGCGTAAATATATGGTATGGTAATAAAACTTTTTTATTTTTTTATATATCGGGGGGAATAGTGGTTGGCGATATTGTAACATTAGGTATTTCGTTGGTAATACCGTTATAAACGGCGAAATGTGACAGAATATTTTTAAATTAAAACGAGCGTGATTTTTTCGGCCAATGTAATTGGTCGAAAAACCAAGTGGTTAAAAGGTATATGGAGCGTTCGGTCCTTATTGCGAAGCAGGGGGGTTTTATTTAAATATTGAAACTAAGGTTTACCCTATACCAGGTTTACACCCACACTGCATTGACGAGTTGAATACCTTATATTAAATTGAAAATCTCACCAAGTTAGCAAATTAATACGAATTTAAAAAAGGTTTATATGGAAATAAAGGTGTTTTTTCAACAATTTATATAAAATAATTTTTCGGAGAATCCTGTGCGGTACCGGAACGTTTTGCGGGGTACGGACCCCCATTTCAATATCGGAAAATATATAAGGGAAATAAAGCAAAATTTACCCCATTAATAAATTGAAATTATCAATCCCAAAATGTAGTAAATAATTAGTGCATTAAACCTTGTAATTATAGGTTTTTACAACGCAATTAGCACCACGCCGCACCTAAGCTAACATTTAACCCCCTGTTAATAACCCATATTATTAATAAAAATAACGGTACCTGCAAAAAAAAGCGCTAAATACATGTGGGTTAAAAGCTTTTAAATTACACCAAAATTGATTAACGTTATAAAAATTGCATCGACAAGTATACAGCAATAAAGGGTGTTTTTCTTACCTGCCACTATAATATAATTTCACATACTATGGTGGTAAAGGTAAAAATCCCCATCCCTAAAGCGTGGTGGCCATTTTGCAGGTGGGTAAAACCCCGATCCAACATTATATTAGTCTCAGTGCTCAGACTAAACCCCCCTGCTTCGCAGTGGGGACCGATCGCTCCATGTACCTTTCAGCCACATGGCTTTTCGACCAATTACATTGGCCGAAAAGATCGCGCTCGTTCTAGTCTGAGGACATCTTGTCGCATTTCGCCGTTCATGGCGGTACCACCAACGATAATTTGTCGCATTTCGCCGTTTATAACGGTATTTTTAATAATATATTTAATATTACGATATCGCTTATAATTATTTTATTAATATAAGGATAATTTGTGGTATTATGCCGTTTGTAGCGGGTAAATGCAATATATTCGCATTATAATGGTAAAAGAAAATAATGTACCCATAGCATGCAATTAAATGTTCGAATACAAAAAATAAATAAAAATTATTAAAGTATATAGTATTTTGCGTTAAATTCATTGGAGTTTGTTGATTATTTAAATGCCGGCCGCGTCTGAATAGCCACTGTATTTGGAAAGATATTAAAATATTAAATAAATTTGTAATTTTTTATTATATTTAATTCTTACTTTAAATAAGGGTACACAATATTAACTTTAGTTTAATTTATAGGTTTTATAGCTTAATAAACCCAATACTGCAAAATGCATGCAATTATCGATTGAAACAAAAGTTTTATTAATATTTTTATATAAAATAACAATTTGTTGAAAAATTGAATAATTTACGCAAATATTGGTAAAATGAGAATACTTTTACTTGATACACTCTTTGATCAACTTGTTAATGAATTTTATATAAGTTCTTTTTTTATAGATTTTATTTAATTAAATAAAGCAAAAAATACAAAAAAGCACAAATTTAACATTTTTTAATATAAAAAATTAAAAAGGGCCGGTATTGTAAATCGGGGCTTACGTTGACGTTTATTTACATATATAATCCACTTTTCCAAGCTTTGGTTTTATTAATATTAAAATTGGTAAAAATGTAAAAGCATTTCGATGGTAAAATATATACAAAATTGGATATACTTTACCTATCCGCATATTTAACGGCTTATATAATTAGATATACGTACCAAAGCTGATATTATCTTAAATATAAGTTAACTACCCCCCACGTGCAAAAACCACAAAATTCGGCTGCACAACAAAAATAATATAAAATTGATTATATAAAGCAAAAAAATTGATAAAATACACATTTAGCATTTCTTTTTATAAAACAGTTTTCAAACCCGATATTATAAGTAGGACTGGGTTTGGACGTTTGTTTACATATATAATCGAATCTCTGCAATTTTGGTTCTATTATCGTCAGAATTGGTAAAAATATAAACGAGTTTCGATTGTAAATAATATATAAAAAAGTATATGCTTTGCATATCCGCTTATTTAACTGCTTATATAATGTGGTATATGCACCAAAATTCAATTTAACGATATATAAATATATACGACCCTCCACGTGCAAGAATTATAAAATTTGGTCAAAAATTAAAAATTATATTAAAAAAAATCGAAAATCGAAAAAAAAATCGAAAAAACAGTACCGCCATAAACGGATCAAGGGCGGGTGGTATCGAATTCGGCCATTATAAAAGATAAAAGAATAAATCAAATCGCTGCTAATAGCAATATTAAACGCTATTTTCAACGATATTTTCTTTTTTCAATATTTTACGTAATTGTGGAATAATAAAGGAGTGTCGGTCGAAAAAAGGCCAAAAATACCGCCATAAACGGCGAAAATCGACAAGTTGTCCTCAGACCTGAACCAGAACGTTCTTTGGATGGACCCACAGGTACATTGCAAAGCCGCAATTGAGCCACGAAGTGGAGCGAAGTGGACCAATTGTGGAGCTCTGGGCTTCAGGGATAAGCCCTGAGACTAAGCGAAACCCCTATTAATTCATTTAATTATTAGGTTTGCCGGCTTAAATCCATTCCCGGCCGTGGTATATATTACGAGCGTTGATTTTAAAATCCCGGTCCGCAGCGGCTAATTTATAACTTTTGGTTGTAGTAATTAGGCTAAATATAGCATTTTAGGGCCATAGTTTTTTGTTTTGCAACCGTAGAAAAATAGGACCAATTGCAGGATTATAATTTCCAATACGCCGTAATTTCTTTGGTGGAACGCGTTTATTATTATTTATAATAGGTTAATTATTTGCAAATAACGGCGTTACGTGCGGAAGGCGATATTAATTTCGGGTTTTATATCCCATAATCCAATACCTATTAAACCGTTAATATAACCAGCGAATATATTATCGTAAACACGGTCTATTACGGAAGTATATGTATTATATGGTATATTGGTAAAAACCTTTTCCAAAGCGTTTTCAAAGATTNATAAAATCTGTAATTTTTTATTATATTTAATTCTTGTTTTAAATAATGGTATGCAATAATTATTTTAATTTAGTTTACAGCTTTTATACCTTAGTAAACCTAATACTGCAAAGTGCATGCAATTATCGATTGAAACAAAAGTTTTATTAATATTCTTATATAAATTAACAATTTGTTAAGAAATTAAATAATTTACGCAAGTGATGGTAAAATGAAAATATTCTCACTTTATATATTCTTTAATCAAATTGCTAGTAGATTCTATATAAGTTCTTTTTTTATAAATTTTATTCAATTAAACAAAGCAAAAAATACAAAAAAACACAAATTTAGCATTTGTTTATATAAAAACATAAGAAGGGCCGGTATTGCGAATCGGGCTTTACGTTAACGTTTATTTATTTATATAGTTCAGTCTCTCAAATTTTGGTTTTATTGATGTTAGAATTGGTAAAAATATAAAAGCATTTCGATGGTAAAATATATATAAAATTGGATATACCTTACCTATCCGCATATTTAAGGGCTTATATAACTAGGTATACGTACAAAAATGTGATATTATATTAAGTATATATATGCCACCCCCCACGTGCAAAAACCACAAAACTCTGCTGCAAAACAAAAATAATATAAAATTAATTAAATAAAGCAAAAAGATTTATAAAATACACATTTACCATTTGTTTTTATTAAACAGTTTTTAAAGCCGATATTGTAAGTACGGCTGGATGTGGACGTTTGTCTATATACGTAATCGAATTTCTGAATTTTTGGTTTCATTATCGTTAAAACTGGTAAAAATATAAACGAGTTTCGATTGTAAATTATATATAAAAAGTATATATTTTGCTTATCCGTTTATTTAACTGCTTGGATAATCCGATAAAAGCACCAAAATTTTTCACAACGATATATATATATATATACGACCCTCCACGTGCAAAAAGTATAAAATTTGGTCAGGAATTAAAAATAATATTAAAAAAAATCGAAAATCGAAAAAAAAATCGAAAAAACAGTACCGCCATAAACGGATTAAGGGCGGGCTATATCCAACTTTTAATTGGCGTACCGGGTGCAAAAAGTTTTGGATTTATGAAAAAGGCCCAACAATTCCCATCTTTAACGATATTTTCTTTTTTTCGATATTTTGCGTGGTTGTGGAATAATAAGGGAGTGTCGGTCGCAAAAAGGCCAAAAATACCGCCATAAACGGCGAAAATCGACAAGTTGTCCTCAGACCTGAACCAGAGCGTTCTTTGGATGGACCCACAGGTACATTGCAAAGCCGCAATTGAGCCACGAAGTGGAGCGAAGTGGATCAATTGTGGAACTCTGGGCTTCAGGGATGAGCCCTGAGACTAACGTTATATAAAACTACGAACGCGTGCTCGTTGGGGTTCGATAAAGTGTTTCGTTATAATGGCGATTAACGTAAATTTTGGTAGCATTTCTTTTTGCAGGGCTCAACAACGCATTACGGCTTTCAATATTTAACAATAAAATATATTACAAAATCGATCGCGGTTGTAATTTCAGGTTTTTAAATCCTTATTTCAATTAATAATTGCGATACCTGGAAAAAAGGTATAAAATACGTATGGGTCGAAAATTTTAAATTATATTAACGTCATAAAAATTATATCGACAAATATACTATAATAGGGGGTAGTTTTTTTTACGTACCACCATAGTAGTTTAAGGGTTTATTTTTAAAGCCCAAAGGTCCATAATTGATCCCTTTCGTTCCGCTTCGCTCCATTTCGTGGCTTAATTGCGGTTCTGCCATATATTTGTAAGTCCATCCAAAAAACGTTTTGGTTTAAGTTTGGGGACTGTTTGTCGAATTTCGTAAGTTCGGCGACCAACACTCCATTATAAAACAATAAATAAAAATCGTAAAAATAAACGGTTTATACGGTGAAAATAAAATTTAGTACCACTATTAACAACGATTCAACTTATATTTTTATGTATTCAATTTGGCGAATTTGCTTGGCCCTGCCATTAATCCGCTTATGGCGGCACTTTTTTCAATTTTATTTTAATTTTGGATTTCTTTTTATATTATTTTTATTTTTTAACCAAATTTTAAACCTTCTGCACATGGGGGTGGTATACATGTGAATAACGGTATATTAAATTATTATATATGTATTTAATTATATAAACCGTTAAATAAGCGGACAGGAAAAGTATATATAATTCTCTATATAATTTACAATCGAAACGCTTATATACTTTTACCAATTTTAACGATAATAAAACCAAAACTTCAGCGATTGAATTACGTTTATATACATAGCTCGAAATGAGATCCGTGTTCCAATATTAGTTTTAATAATGTTTTTATTAGAAAGTATGGCAATATTGTATTGCTTTTATAAACTTCTTTTATTTCATAAAATAAAATAGGTAAAAAAGGAGAAATAATATTTATATTTAATAATATCATTCAACTGCTTTATTAAACTTGTTTCTAATTTTACCAATAATTGGGCGAATTATCAAATTCTTTAATAAATCATCTATTTAAATACAAATATTAATAAAATAATTACTTTAAACGATAATTACATGCATTTTCCACCGCTGCGTCAATTAAAACGCCGTTTTTCTAATTACACTTTTTTATTCCTCTTAAGTATTACTATGTGAATTAATAATTTAATTATGATAATATATATTAAAAATCAAAAAATATATTTAATATTCAAATATCTATGTAGCTAAAACAGCTATACTAGCGGCTTCTGCGTCAAAATAAGGTAAGAAAATATTAGATATTTCAACGCATGTTACCCCACATTTTACGATTTTTATTTATTTATTTATTTAAGTATTTCATTGCATACAGTGCGCATACCCGCGATAAACGGCGAAAATCGACAAATTGTCCTTAAACTAAAACGAGCGCAATCTTTTCGGCCCACGCAATCAGTCGAAAAACCATGTGGCTAAAAAATATATGGAACGCTCGGTTCCCACTGCGAAACAGGGGGGTTTAATTTAAATATTAAAACTAAGTTTCACATATATTCGGATTAACGCTTTGCACCACCTCGGATAATAAAACCGACGATAAAATTCTTTACTGGAATACAGGCGAAACTTATAAAGGGAACCGCAAGGTAATTGCGTATTATTATCTACCTCATTAACGTTAATAATTTAAATCCTTATTAATTTGGTTAATATGCTAAATTGTTTTAAATTCGGATTTTTAATTCCACAATGGAATATTTCACACCGTTTAATTTAACGTTAATCAACGGGTTATATAAACGGAAAATTGGTTAAATTTTTCAAATTTAATTCCATATTTTCAACCATAACCTAACCGTAACAGTAAATAAATTTTTAAAACAGTTAATAATAATACCAAATTATATTTCAGCGGATACGCTTTCTACGTAAATTTTGTAATAAACGTTTACCTGGAGCGGGGCTTGGGTTTGTGTCAAAATAAACCAGAAATCCACCCATAACTATTATTCCATATTGCAGGAAAAAATAGGTATATAATTGTAAATAATCATATATTGTAATAAACTGAAAACGAAAATTCTAACGGCCTTTTCGTTTATATCCACAGTTTGCCAGTAGATCGCGTATAACCCCATACGTAATAATAGGAAATATTTAATTAGAAAACATTTGCGACGAATTAAAGCACGCTAAATTTCCGTTCCTCAACGCGGTTTTAATTTTCATTTTTGTTTTTTTGGCGCCCAGTAACGGTATTTAAAAAACGAAATACTGCCATAATTTGGTAATATATTTAATAACATACCAGGTGATCGAAAAAACTTAACATTTTATATTCTTTTAATTGAAAATTTTGCAATTTGGCAAAAATACTTATTATTGTAACAAATAAAATTTGTTTAACTGTTTGTATTTAAAATAATAGTTGTAAAACACGGCCGATTTAGCCACTTTCGTTTATACTTTTTTCTGCGGTAATTCCATAAACTGCTATCGGTAAACAGGGCCGTTTGCTGTCAAAATAAGGTAAAAAAGGACAATAAATACATATAACATAAATTACAAATCCAAAATAACAAACGCTTAACCCAATTATCATTGGCGCAACCGTCGCGGAAACTGGTTATACATGGTTTCCAATTGCGGGTAAATAAATAAATACAGGCGGCCGGCGCCGAGCCGTAACCATCCCAACCCATAAGTTTAAAAGGCCTTCCAATACCTAATAATCCAAAAATAAAAAGAAATACAAGGTCGCAATTTATTTTTATTTGCAATATTCCCTTTACCAAATCTAAATTTAAAATTGCTCGCCAAATTAAAAATGTATCGATATACCCGTTATATTTTCGTCGGTTATATCGGTAATTTTTTCCACGAAAAAATTGGGATATATTATTGATAATATATCCCAAATTCATCTTTTACTCTGGTTTAATATATTTAAAATTAGCCGGTGGAATTAAAGTTAACGGCATTAAATATCCCTTCAAAACGTTAGGCCCACAGGGGTTGCGGTAAATATTTACTCCTTTGCGTTTACATTTTTTATTATATTGGTACAAACAGGACCAAATTAAATACCTGCCACCTCGGTATTATGAACGGTTAATTTATCGCACTATCATATAATAATAATAAATTAAAAGTTTTATTGATAGCTGCGATTGCAGGAGTTTGTTAGTGATTTATATATTCGGGGCTTTGCCTTTAAATTTTATAAGGATCGTATCCTTATAGCCCGCTCGCTATATAAAAACTTTCCAAAAATCACCGCGGCCAAAAGTCCGTAATTATCGTTTGCTTTTATAAAATCTGGACTTTAAAATACGTGTTTTTGTAACTTTTATAATTATGCAACGGTTATTTTGAAAAAACAATCGGGTAAATTAGTAATTGGCCCCAAGAAGGTTTAAAATGTAATTCAAATATTTGGGGAGTATACGTTGTAAGCCCCTTTAAAAAAAAGGTTATAAAATTTAATTTCAATGTTCAAATCAAACCCCCCTGCTTCGCAGTGGGGACCGAAAATTGCATGTACTTTTTAGCCACGTAGTTTTCTGACCAATTACATTGGCCGAAAAAATCGCGCTCGTTTTAGTTTAAGGACATTTTAAAGCATTTCGCCGTTTATGGCGGTATTACCAACGATAATTTGTCGCATTTCGACGTTTATAGAGGCATTATTAATAATATACCTAATGTTATAATATCGTTAATAATTATTTTATTAACATAAGGTAAATTCGTCGTATTTTGTTGTTTGTAGCGGGTATACACAATGTATTCGCACCATAATAATCAAAGGAAATGGTATAATTATAATCTGCAATTAAATATTCGGATAAAAGAATAAGTAAAAACTTTCAAAATATAAATCAACCTGCGTTGGATTAGTTGGAATTTGGTAATTCGTCCTATATTAACCGCGTTTTTTAGCCAGTATATTTAGAAAAATATTTAAATATTTAGTAAAAATCGTAATCTTTTGATATATTTCATTATTATTTTATAAAATGGTATATAATATTAACTTGAACTCAGATTATAATATTTACAAATTAAAGGACCTAAACTTTATAATGCATGCATTTATTTGTTAAAACGAAAATTTTATCAATATTTGTATATTAATTAATAATTTATCCAAAAAACTAGATCATTTACGCGAATGTTGGTAGAATTGGAAAAGGTTTAAATGTATCCATGTTTCTATAAACTTAGGTATAAGTATTATTGAACTTTCTTTTTAAAAATTTGATTTAATAAAATAAACCAAAAAATAAAAAAATAACACAAATTTAGCATTTGTTTATTATAAAATAGTAAAAGAAACGGGTATTTTAAATCGGATCTCACGTTAACGCTCGTTTATACACGTAAAGCACTCCTGAAAATTTGGATTTTATTAATGTTAAAATTGGTAAAAATATATAAACGTTTCGATTATAAATTATATACAAAATTAAATACAACTTACCTATCCGCTAATTTAACGGCTTATATGGTTAAATATATGTATTGAATTGTTAAACCATATAAAACTTATATATAACACCCCCACGTGCAATATGCATAAAATTTGGCTGCAAAACAAAATAATATTAAATTGATGAAATAAAGCAAAAAATCGATAAAAAATATATGTTTCACATTTTTTTATTGAAAAGAACTTTTTAAAGCCAATAATATTAACTGAGTCTCACGGGGCGGCTTGCGTATATACGTAATCCGATTCCTGTAGGTTTGGCTTTATTATCGCTAAAATTGGTAAAAATATAAATGAATTTGGATTGTAAAATATATATAAAAATGTATATATTTTACCTATCCGCTTATTTAAAGCTTTATATAATCCGGATTATGCACCAGAATTTAATATAACGGTATATATATATACGAATCTCCACGGGAAAGAATTATTAAATTTGGTTAAGAATTGAAAATAAAACCAAAAAAAATCGAAAATCGAAAAGAAAATCACAAAAACAATACCGCTATAAACGGATTAAAGGCAAATGGGACCCAATTCGGCCGTTATAACAAATAATAAAATAAACCAAATCGCTGCTAATAGCGGTATTAAACGCTATTTTTAACGATATTTTCTTTTT
This sequence comes from Pyricularia pennisetigena, assembly GCF_004337985.1. Classification (NCBI taxonomy): domain Eukaryota; kingdom Fungi; phylum Ascomycota; class Sordariomycetes; order Magnaporthales; family Pyriculariaceae; genus Pyricularia; species Pyricularia pennisetigena. The sequence goes on from NC_043744.1 coordinate 6,431,183, forward strand.
TCAATATTTTACGTGGTTGTGGAATAATAAGGGAATATCGGCCGAAAAAAGGCCAAAAATACCGCTATAAACGGCGAACATCGACAAATTGTCCTCAAACCTAAACCAAAACGTTTTTTTGGATGGACCCACAAATACATTGCAAAACCGCAATTAAACCACGTTTAATAGTGGAGTTTTACGTTTTAGGTATAAGCCCTGAAACTATATAGAACCATAATTTTCGACAAAATTTTGGGCCACCCCTTATCATTTTTTTAGTTAAAAAATCGTTAACAAATTAACTGGTACCGCGTGCGATCCCGTTTAATATTACCACAACTGCATTTACCGCAAATTTAACCATATTATAACGTTTTTAAAGTTTCCCGTTATTTTAAGCGCCCGTTTATACGCCAAATATCTGGAAATTTACTATAACAGGGCGTAATTTCAGGGTTTATCCCTAAAACCCAAAGCTTTACAATTAATCCACTTCGTTCGTTTCGCTCCATTTCGTGGCTCAATTGCGGTTTTGAAATATAACTGTAAGTCCATCCAAAAAACGTTCTAATTTAGGTTTGAGGACAATTTGTCGATTTTCGCCGTTTATGGCGGTATTTTCGCCAATTCGGCGACTAACATTCCGTTATAAAAAAATAAATAAAGATCGTAAAAATAAGCGGTTTGTACGTTGAAAATAGCATTTAATACCGCTATTAACAATAATTTAACTTATATTTTTATATATATAATTGGGCGAATTTGGTAGGCCTTATCTTTAATCCGCTTATGGCGGTACTATTTTTTCGATTTTATTTCGATTTTCGTATTTCTTTTTCATTATTTTTATTTGTTAATACAATCTCAAATTTCTCATGGGTAAAGGATAATATTTATACTTATAATTATATACCAGATTTTGGTATATATACCTAATTATATAAGCCGTTCAATAAACGGATAGGTAAGGTATATATAATTTTATATACAATTTACAATCGAAACACCTTTATATATTTGCCAATTATGGCGATAATAGAACCAAAATTCCAGGGATTGGATAACGTATATATACAAACGTCTATGTGAAATTCGCTTCGTAATATCGGCTTTAATACTCTTTTTATTAAAAACAATGCTTTAATTATACTGTTTTTATATTTTTTATATTACTTAATGAAATACAAATGGTAAAAAGAGCGTTAAATAACATTTATATATAATGATATATTACTGATGCTATATTAAAGGCTTTTTTCAGATTTAAATACAATTGGGCGAATTATCAAGTTTTTTAATGAAATATGTATTAGATGAAAAATATTGATATAATACTCATCTTAAGCGGTAATCGCATACACCTTCCGCCGCCACGCTAATTTAAAAGTCGCTTTGATAATAATTTACTTTATTCATATAAAACATTTTCGTTTAAAACAATAAATCAACTATAAAAATATATATTAATAATTAGAAAATACGTTTAATATTTAAAATGTTTATATAATTGGAAAAGATATACCTACGGCCCCTGCTTTTAAAACGTATGAAAAGTTTATTTATTATAACGCAGGTTATTTTATATTTCTACGATTTTTACTCATTTATTTATTCGAATATTTAATTATATATAGTGGTTATATTGTTAATATTACGTATACAGTGCATACATAATGCGAAAACAGTATAAATACCCGCTATAAGCGGGGAAAATGGACAAATTGTCCTCGGCCTAGAACGAGCGCGATCTTTTCGGCCAATGTAATTGGTCGAAAACCATGTGGTTAAAAGGTACATAAAGCGTTCGGTCCCCATTACGAAATAGGGCGGTTTAATTTAAATATTAAAACTAAATAGGGCGGGAGTTACGCGGGAGGGTAAACCCGAACCAAAATCGCTACGGGCGGTCTATAAAAAATACGGGTACCAGTATTCGAATATTTAACGGTATATACGTAATTTTTAAATAAACGGCGTTTTAACATTATTAATATAACGTGGCGGGCGGCCGTTAACGCTATTTAATACTTAAAATTAAATTTTCGTTGGGTATATCGTGCAATTTAATAAACTTGGTATATATTCCGATCTATAAGATAAAATATTTGCGGCCAAATTAATCCGTTAATTACGTTTACCGTTTTATATACCAATCCAAAATAATTGGTACGGTGGTTAATTTAAAAAATACCCGGAATTGCGATTTACCAAATAATAACCTGTCGAAATTACTTATTTTAATTGGGAATAATAAATCGATTTTATATAAAATTGGTATCGCCGTACGGCGGTTCGTGCGGTAAAATTTGGGATTACGGTTTTAACGGCCTGGAACGCAAACGAATATAATATTGAAATCGGTGTACGAAATAACCAAATACTAGTATTAATCGTAACGAAAAAAGAATATTAAAGACCACGCACCGCTAATCCAGTTAACAGTAAAATTGTACGTAAATAAACGGTAATAACGCTATTAAATAATCGTTAACGCTTTTTTATATTTTTAAAAAAATGGTCAGCGAATAATGAATTTAATTTGGATTTATTTGCGGTAATTGTTTTTACTGTAAGAAGGTTACAAAATAAAATAAGCTTAATTTTAAACGCGGGGAAAAATGGATTACGTATAAGGCTAATGGAATGTTAAAATGGCAAATAACGGTCTGCTGACGGGTAATAAAAATAATATATTATTGTTGCACGATCGATTCGTCAAATCGTTGAATCGATAAAAGTATAAAAATGATAAAAACAATAAATTTAAAGCTAAATTGTGAATTACGTGTTCAACTAATTTCAATGTTTAAATTAAACCCCCCTGTTTCGCAATGGGGACCGAACGTTCTATGTACCTTTTAACCACATGGTTTTCGACCAATTACATTGGCCGAAAAGATCGCGCTTGTTCTAGTCCGAGGACAATTTGTCCATTTTCCCCGCTTATAGGGGGTATTTATACTGTTTTCGCATTATGTATGCACTGTATACGTAATAATAACAATGTAACCACTATATACAATTAAATATTCGAATGAAAAAATGAATAAAAATCGTAAAAATATGAGGTGATTTGCGTTGTAACACAAAAGTTTTTTATACTTTTTTAACGCAAATACCGTGGGTATAACCCCTTTAATTATATAAATATTAAAATATTAAATATATTCTTCAACTTTTAATATATATTTTTCTACTTAACTTATTATTTTGAACAAAGAGATTCTATATAAGTAAAGCATACTATTATAAAACCGATTTCAAAGTTAGCGTGGCGGTGGAAGGTGCATGCGACAACCGCTTAAAATGACTATTATATTAATATTTTTCATTTAAAAGATATTTTATTCAAAAATTTAACATACGCCCAATTGTGTAGAAATTTGAAAAAAAGCTCTTGTATAATATTATTAACATATTATCAAATACAATTATCATTTAACTTTGTTTCCCATTTATATTTCATTAAATAATATAAAAAATATAAAAACAGTATAATTTGACCATTTCTTTTAATAAAAAAATCATATAAGTCGATATTACGAAGCGGATTTGACCTAAACGCTTGCATATATACGTAATCCAATCCCTGAAATCTTTGTTTCAGTATCGCCATACTTGGCAAAAATATAAAAGCGTTTCGATTGTAAATGTTATATAAAATTATATATACCTTACCTATCCGTTTATTAAACAGTTTATATAATAAGCTATATATCCTAAAATCTGGAAAACAATTAATTATATATACATTATCCCCCACCTAAAAAAAATTGAAAATTATATTTGCAAATAAAAATAATATAAAATAAATACGAAAATCGAAATAAAATCGAAACAATGATACCGCCATAAGCGGATTAAAGGCAGGGCCTAGCAAATTCGCCCAATTAAATATATAAAAACTTAGTTTGAATCGTTGTTAATAGCGGTATTAAATACCATTTTTAACGTACAAACCGCTTATTTTTACGGTTTTTATTTATTTTTTTATAACGGAATATGGGTCGCTGAATTGACGAAAATACCGCTATAAGCGGCAAAAATCGATAAATTATCCTCAAACCTAAACCAGAGCTAGTCTCAGGGCTCATCCCTGAAGCCCAGAGCTCCACAATTGAGCGTGGCTCAATTGCGGCTTTGCAATGTACCTGTGGGTCCATCCAAAAAACGCTCTGGTTCAGGTCTGAGGACAACTTGTCGATTTTCGCCGTTCATGGCGGTATTTTTGGCCTTTTTGCGACCGACACTCCCTTATTATTCGACAACTACGCAAAATATCGAAAAAAAAAAATATCGTTAAAAATAGGAATTGTTAGGCCTTTTTCATAAATCCAAAACTTTTTGCACCCGGTACGCCAATTAAAAGTTGGATATAGCCCGCCCTTAATCCGTTCATGGCGGTACTGTTTTTTCGATTTTTTTTCGATTTTCGATTTTTTTTAATATTATTTTTAATTCCTGACCAAATTTTATACTTTTTGCACGTGGAGGGTCGTATATATGTATATATCGTTATACTAAATTTTGGTGTATATATTAAATTATATAAGCAGTTAAATAGGCGGATAGGCAAAGTATATACTTTTTTGTATATAATTTACAATCGAAACTCGTTTATATTTTTACCAATTTTAACGATAATAAAACCAAAACTTCAGAGATTCGATTACGTATATAAACAGACGTCCAAATCCAATCCTACTTATAATATCGGTTTTGAAAACTGTTTAATAAAAACAAATGGTAAATATGTATTTTATAAATCTTTTTGCTTTATTTAATTAATTTTATATTATTTTTGTTTTGCAGCAGAATTTTGTGGTTTTTGCACGTAGGGGGTGGCATATATATATTTAATATAATTTCACATTTTCGTACGTATACCTAATTATATAAGCCTTTAAATATGCGGATAGGTAAGGTATATCCAGTTTTATATATATTTTACCATCGAAATGCTTTTACATTTTTACCAATTTTAGCATTAATAAAACCAAAATTTGACAAAATGGACTATATATATAAATAAACGTTAAAGTAGAACCCGATTTGCAATACCGGCCCTTCTTATGTTTTTATATAAAGAAATGCTAAATTTGTATTTTTTTTGTATTTTTTGCTTTATTTAATTAAATAAAATTTATAAAAAAAAAACTCATATAAAATTTATTAGCAAATTGATTAAAGAATATATTAAGTGAAAATATTTTCATTTTACCAATATTTGCGTAAATTATTTAATTTTTTAACAAATTGTTAATTTATATAAGAATATTAATAAAACTTTTGTTTCAATCGATAATTGCATGCACTCTGTAGTATTAGGTTTACTAAGGTATAAAAGCTGTAAATTAAATTAAAATAATTATTGCATACCATTATTTAAAACAAAAATTAAATATAATAAAAAAGTACAGATTTTATTTAATATTTTAATATCTTTCCAAATACACTAGCTATAAAAACGCGGCCGACATGCAAATATTCAGCAAACTCCAATAAATTTAACGCAAATTACTATATATTTTTATAATTTTTATTTATTTCTTTATACGAATATTTAATTGCATACTATGGGTATACTATTTTCTTTTACCATTATAATGCGAATATATTGCATTCACCCGCTACAAACGGCGGAATACCACAAATTATCCTTATATTAATAAAATAATCATAAACGATATCGTAATATTAAATATATTATTAAAAATACCGTTATAAACGGCGAAATGCGACAAATTATCGTTGGTGGTACCGCCATGAACGGCGAAATGCGACAAAATGTCCTCAGACTAGAACGAGCGCGATCTTTTCGGCCAATGTAATTGGTCGAAAAGCCATGTGGCTGAAAGGTACATGGAGCGATCGGTCCCCACTGCGAAGCAGGGGGGTCTAGTCTGAGCACTGAGACTAAACCAGAGCGTTCTTTGGAAGGAACCACAAATACATTGCAAAACCGCAATTTAACCACGTAGTGGATTAATTGTGGAGCTTTGGGCTTTAGGGATAAGCCTTGAAACTATTGTTCGAATCCGTAGGTGCAGATCTTCGATCCGGATATCCGGAATGCGGGGTTACGTTACATGATTTGGTTTTATTTATGTGACTGACCTGCCGACTTATTAAGCCTAGCGGCCTATTGAGCCTAACGGCCTATTATGCTTATGTATGCACAGAAAATCTGCGACCAGAACGGGATTCGAACCCACGCACTTCAACAACGTATATATGATCTAGATTATGGTACGTGCATAATACCACTAAGCTAGATTATATATGACGTATTTGCTTTGTTATTGTAACTATGAATAAAGACGTGATATATAAAGCTTTGTGTGTATAAACGCGTATACGTTTTATTTGTTATTTATTTACTTATTCGATGCAGGGTGACTAATAAAATTAGCCCGTGCTAGCCAAGTTCACATCTACGCGGTTAAAAACCGGGTTTTATAACGGCAATATTTAATTTATTTGGATATAGCATTTTAACCGGTATTTGTAGTTAGAAATCGCTACCGTGTAATCGATCGGATTTCCCACGTTAAAAAAGTGGTTTGGTTATAATTTCGACGTTAAGTTCGATTTTGTAGACCGTATTGCGGCCAATATCGATCTAAAATTACAGTGGGCTAAAAACCGTATTTAGAAATGGTTTTTTTTCGACGGCTTTACCGGCTATATCGGTATAGAAATATTTAATTATTATTTTAGATTTCATATCAAAATTGGCATTTTACTGCCTTATTTAGCGCATTATATATAACCCATCAACGTATCCGTGTTTGGTTACCTGAAAAACGAGTTGCAGGCGGTTATATATAAATATATAAACACCGGTGTTAATTATATGCGTTATTTAGCATGTAATAGGTCCACTTTTGTTTGTTTATAAGCTACAATAAATAGTGCCGCAGTGGGGCTGTTAGGGCTGTCGGATTTTGTATTATATTTTATATATTACAGGAATTCCGATTCAAAATTAGCGAGTGGGGTTTCACCGTATACCGGGTTTAATACCCACCCTGCACTTACGAATCACCTACCCTGTACCGGGCTGAAATTTTCACCAAATTAGCAAATTAGTGCGAACCCAGAAATGGTTTATATGGAAATAAGGGTGTTTTTTCAACAACGTATACAAAATAATTTTTCGGAAAATCGTATGCGGCACCGGAACCTTTTACGGGGTGCGGACCCCCACTTCGATATCGGAAAATATGCAAGGGAGACAAAACAAAATCTCCCCCATTAATAAATCAAATATATTAATCCCAAAATTAGTGAACTATTTTAATGAATTTAATGCATTTAAACCCTGTAATTGCAGGTTTTTACAACGCAATTAGCACTACGCCGCACCTAGGTTAATGCCTAAGCCCTTGTTAATAACCCATATTATTAACAGGTTATAAACCCTGAAAGGTTTTAGTTTGTGCACTAAAGTGCATTTTACATCGCTGGAAAACCTGAAGTTTAGGTTTTATTTTGGTTATTATTGCATCCTTATAGCACGTATATTAACGAAGATATTGCTTTTTTTGTGCAAAATTGTTGGTTTTAGGCGCTAATTCAGCACCTAACCCCCCTGTATTTACAGTGGGGATCGCTAAAAATTAGCGTTAGATTCAGGCCTTTTCAGGTACTGCAGCGATCGCTTGCATTGCAAATCCAAAATTTTTGGTGTGGTTTTTGTGAATCGTATATACCACTGTAATTGGTTCAAATCCTTAATAGGGCTTGCGCTAGCGAGTTAGGGTTAAAAACCACTGTATTCGTTCGCTAATAGCCCATTAAATCCTAATGCGTTTAATAGGGTTTATCACAGCCCATAAACCCATGAGCGGAATTACCTTAATGGTTAATTTACTTTGCACAATAGCCTGCAATTTCCCCTAAAATTGTTACGTGCACTTGGATTGGTACAAATACCAGGGCACCCATTAATTGCGGATTTTAGGGATTCCAACCCTATATTTGAATGGACTTTAACCACTGAAAATATTAATAAGCCCTATAAATGGCAATTACAGGCCTATACCCGTTAAAAGGCAAACGGTATAGCAAATCCTAGATTAAATAGGGTATTTATATACCTTTAGGCGATCAGGTTAATTAATTATAATTATAAATTAGCGAAATGCAACTATAATTCAGGTTACCCTATAATGGAAAATAACCCTATGTCGGGCCTTCCAGGCCCAATTCTAACAAATAAAAGGCTTAAACCCAACCCAAACAGAGTTTTAACCGCTTAATTACAGGCCGAAACCCTGCAATTAAAAGCGTTACCTACGCAAATGGATTAATTTCAAAAAAACAATTTAACAATTAACTCCCCTGTTAACCCTAAAAAGTGGTAATTCCACTTGTTTTGATAGAAATTCGGAAAATAAACCCGTTAGCGCACCCTTTAATCCACCCTGTAACCTGATTTTAGGTGACGGAATAGGTAAAAAACTATTGAAACGGGTGTTTTCCTTCCCCGAAAATTGTAAATTAGTAAGGGTTAGTAATTATAATTGGTGGAAACAGGCGTTAATAGTACAATTCAGGGTTATAAAAGCAGCGGAATTTATTTTCAACCCTGAAATTGGTTATACCCTACCGGAACACGAGCAATTAATCCTATTATTATTTATAAAAAACAATTTAACCAAATATTTTTTAAAATCCATTGCATAGCATTCCAGCCCTGTAACGGTTTATAAAACCCTGGAAAATAATTATTCCGTTGCACCCAAAATTAATCGAAATTCACTATATCGGGAATTTTATGCCTTAAATGTTTTGAAATTTAAAAGATTAATACCTAAATTTAACAACCGTTTCAACTTATTGGTAGCTAAATTAACGAATACCAACGTGCAAATTAACCCCGTAAACGTACGAAATTAGTATTTGCGGGCCTTGGAAGGGATATTCCCTATTTGGATTAAAAGCCAACGTAATACCTAACGGGCTTTGCAGGCAATAGGCCAAAGTTCGGATAAGTTAAATTTGCAATACCTTATGGCGGACCTTATATGCGAAAATTCGATTTTAGGCTTAATAACGGTTAAAACCGCTAATTATAAGTTTGAAAGCAACAAAGGGTAAGAAAAACGCTAAAAAAGGCGCTAAAAAGGAAAATAATGGGCAGGAAAACATTTTTAAATTACGAAAAAAGAGTAAAAACTCTAATTCGGATTCTGCTTTTGCAAAAAATACTAAACCCTCCAATTCCAGCGAATTAACCGCTGGAACGTCCATAATTTTGATGGATTTCGAATTATTTACGGGCTCGATTTTAGGTGACGTTAACGAAAGCGCAGCGTATAACGCCCTGGAACAGGAGGTTAACTCCGCTATTAGCGGAATTATAAAATTACGTTCGAATTCGGATTTGGAAACCAATACCGGTAAAACGGTAAAACCACAAATTTAACAGCTAATTTTAAGGTTAAATCGAAACCGGGACGCGGCGTAAAAAGGAACCCCAAACCATTAAAATTAGGTTACCTTATCCTATACGATACAGGTAGCACGCACCATATTTTTGCAAATAAGCAATTTTTTACCGATTATACCTTCGCTTTTACAGTGGAAATCGGTAAAGGAGGTGGCCCTGTTAGGCCTGTATATACCGGAAATATAGAAATACAGGTCCGTTACGGCCAAAAAGCTAACGAATTTAGAAAGGTTACTTTAGATAACGTTTTATATATCCCTTCGTTTGGAATAAATATCGTTAATAGCTTAATACATTATAGTATAGGGGGCATATTGTTGAAAAATACCCTGTACGATAAGGATCGCAAGGCGTAAAGACGTTTAAATACCTCTAAATATTCGTTTTAATTAAAGTTTAAAGGGTGCGATATCCTTATTCGAACTAACGTTATTTCGAATTACGCCTGTGTAACAAGTAAATGTAATACCGCTTCTAACATGGTTTTACAAGGGGTTACAAAGGGGTACGTAACCCCGTTGGAAATAAAACTAAATAATATAAACCCCGAAAATTACGAGGACTTTTAAATTTACACCGATTCGGAACCAGAAAAAGATACTGTAACGAAAAAGCGAAATCCCGAATAAAATACGGAAATAGCCGTAAATTCGCCTGAAACGCAGGAATTTAGCGGTAAAAACCCTGAAGATTCACGTAAGATTGGGCCACGTAGGCCCGGCACACCGCTAAATAACCTTTTTATACAACCTAATATAAAAAAACCTATTTCCGAAAAAAGGGGGTTTCCTATATAAGAAATCCGTTATTAAAACCTCCTTTATTATCGGATTTAAAGTAACCCCTATAAATTACCTTCTTTAGGGGCTAAAGCGAATTATGGACGGCTGGTTAGCCCCTAAAAGAAACGGAATTGCAGGTGATTGTAACGAAATCCAGGCCCAAAAAGCCCTGTTATGGCACAGGCGTTTGGGGTATATAGGGTTATTATTGCTAAAAAAAACCATTAAAATTATTAAAAGTTTACCTAATTTTGAAAAAATTAAGGCAATTACCTATATTATTTGCGTTAAAACCATTTTTGTTAGGCGTACAAATGAGATCGCATTTTTTACACCCCCTCATATTTTCGATTTTATAAAAGGTAGTATAGTAGTTTTTAAGCTTAATCTTCATAATAAAGAGCCCGTATTTCTGTTATTAATAGACCGAAAATTACGTTTTGGGTGGTCGATCCTATTAAAAAATAAAACCGGACCTACGGTTTTAGTGGTTGTTAAAGGTTTTTTTAAAATTTTAAAAGCTACGAACGGGCGTTACCCCCTAAATTTTCACTTCGATGGGAGGTACAAAGTTAATACAAACCTTTAAAATTGGTTTATAAACAAAAATGTCAATTTTAGCATTTCGAATCCTTATAACCACGGCTTAAACGGATTAACGGAACGGTCCGTTAAAATTATTTTGGATAAACCTCGGGCTACTAATGGAGCGGCGGGTTTATTGTTATATTTATAATATTATTTATTATTTGCTGTGGTTAATTTAATTAACCGTACAACGGTAATTAATAGAGATTTAAGACCTTGTAAGGAATTTTATTCCGAATTCTAACCTGTATTACCGTGTAAGCCCAATATAGGGTATTTTCGGGTTATTAATACTGTATACCAGTTTATTTTACCGCTGAAAAACGTTAAAAATTTAATAAATTGGTTCCCCGCACCAAAACGGTGAACCTTTTAACCCATTTATTAAATTTTACAGCGTTGGTTTACGCACCCGCTAAACGGGTTGTATATGAACCTTTTACCGTAAAATTTATAAAGGGTATAACTGCTGAAAATTTGGTTATTCCAGGGGAAAGGTTACAGATTTTAAAGGGGGAAAATATAAATTTAACAAGGGATTTTAGTTCTGAACCTGAGAACAAAATTAACAGCGTTCCAACGGATAATTATCCTTTAAAAAACCCTGAAAATAAAGGGTATCTACCATTTGTTACAGGTTAATTACCACCCGTTATAGGGTATTTAAGCCCTGAAGATACAGTGTCCGCCAGGCCTATATAGCCTATTATTCGCCTCCCAAAGCCTATAACGGTAGCGGTGTTTAATCCAGTATTTACAATAATGCAAATTCCGGTGTTTTTAGCATTTAAGTCACAAAATATGGAGTTAAATTCGCAATTCGAAAACCCAAATTGAATGAATATAAATTACGTGTATTATTTCTGTTTTTAAACCCAAAACAAATAAAGAAAAAGCCTATTAAAAACGATAAACCAAATAATTACCAACAGGCTTTAAATAACCCTGAAAATGCTAGATAGTTAATTGCTTTAGCGTTTAAATTCGGCCAAATCGTTATTGCAAAAAACTTTCCGTTTTATCCCTAAAACTAAAATGCCTATAAGCCGTCAATTCGTTTTTACCCGGCCGGTATTTGAATTAAAAAAAGAGGATAATAATAAACCTATATAATATAAAATTAAGTTTGTTATTAGGGGTTTTTTACAGGTCGAAGGCCTCAATTATATCGAAACTTTTGCTAACACTAATATACCACCTACCTGGCGTATACTTTTAACTATAACTAATGCACAAAATTGGGAAATGAAACAAATCGATTTTATCGGAGCGTTTTTGAATAGGAACTTTACCGACGTAAATATATATTTGCAAATTTTAAGCGATTTTAACGAATAGGTAAAAAATTGTACCCCTACCACCGCTAAAGTTTTAGTGGAAATGGGTTATAACCCGAAAAAATTGCAGGTTATATAATTGGAAAAAGCGCTATATGGTTTGAAATAGGGTCCAAAAAAATGGTAAAACAAATTCAAAACCCTGTTTTTTAAAAAAGGTTTTAAACCATTAATCTCTAATCCCGCTGTTTTTATAACGTTAAATCCAAATATTTTATCGTTATTTTTGTAAACGATTGCCTGTTGAGAGGTCCCAAATTGCAATATATTCAGGATTTAAACGCCCGTTTTAATAAAATATACGCGTTAGAAAACCGGGGCCCTGCAACCTATTTTTTAGGCGTTTAAATTATAAAGGAAAGGCTTAAACGCCTATTTTGGTTCCATTAAAGTTAATATATAAAGGAAATATTAGCAACGTTCGGATTAGCTAATTGCAAACCTATACTTGTTTTTTTACAACCGGGTGTGTTAAAATATAGCGGGGGTAAGCCCGTAAATGCGTTAAAAATTCAATTATTACAGCGTATTATTGGCACTTTTATGTATTTAATGCTATTAACGCGCCCGTATATTGGTTTTATGGTTAAATGGTTTTGACGTTTTTTAATAAAAACTATTCTAATCCATTTAACGGCAGTTAAAAGCTTATTACGTTGATTAGCGGGTATTAGAGATTTATTTGTTACGGAAATAAAGTATTTAAAGCCGAATTACTACCAAATTTATTAGTAAAGGGTTTTAAGAACCTAAAATTATTGGGTTTTAATAATGACGATTCTGCCGGGGCTAGGGAAAATTTGAAATCCATTTACGGATAATTGTATACCTTATTTGGGGGCCTTATAACGTGGAAATGCAAAAAGGTTAGTATTATAGTTTTAAATGTTCCAAAAGCCGAAACCCAATGCTTTAACGGAAGTCCTGCGTAAAATACAATGGTTTACGAACTTAGTTATGAAAAATTGGACTATGTATAAATGGTTTTATTGCAATATTTGGAAATAAGACAGGTTTTATAATTAACGTATATAACCCTACGCACCACTAACGTACTAAATATACGTTATTAAATCTCACTACGTACGGGAGTTAATTACAAAAGGATTAGTGACTTGAAAATACCTTGAATCCAAACAAATGCCCGTTAATGGCCTAATAAAACCCCAAACGCTTCCAATTTATAAGGTTTTTATAGAATTTATAGAGATTATACTCTTAAAAGCTTAGTTCTTACCTATCAAATCTTAGGGTATTTAATTAATTCGTTAATTAGTTACCTAGTATAATTTTTTTATTTGCAAACATTGGATTTTTATTAGCCTGATATTGGCCGTATTACCCGAGCTCACCCTGTACAGGTTAATTAATAAACAGTTTATACCGACCTTATACCAAAAGTTGAATTAAAATTGAAAAAGCTCGTGTTTTGGGCGATTCACGCATTCGAAATACCTTATGTAATATATTTAATCTGGATTATTACCAACGAACAGCCAAATTAGCTACCTGGTTTAAGAGTTAATTCCGTGGGTTAATATTATATAAGTCAGGGGTTCGAATCCGGGGGTTATTATAAGTTTGGGGGCTTTTTCCAACTCGGGGGTTCGTCCATTTCGGGGGTTATAGGTCGGTATAAAAGGTTTAATCATTTAGGGGGTTTATATTGGGACATAAGGGGGATTTTCTTTGGGGGTTTTATTTTTTATTTTTTATGTATTTCTTTGTCGATTTTATATAAGTAATAGCAGAAAAAAGGGGGTGTTAGTTATATGCGTTATTAAGAATATAATAGGTCCATTTTTATTTGTATATAAATTATAGTAAATAATACCGTAATGAGGCTGTTGGGGCTGTCGGATTTTCTATTATATTTTGTATATTGCAGGAATTGCGATTTAAAATTAGCGAATGGGGTTTCTCCCTGTACCGGGTTTAATACCTATTTTGCATTCACGAATCAATTACCCTATACTGGGTTGAAATTTTCACCAAATTAGCAAATTAGTGCGAACCTAGAAATGGTTTGTATGGAAATGAGGGTGTTTTTTCAATAACGCACACAAAATAATTTTTCGGAAAATCGCGTACGGTACCGGAACCTTTTGCGGGGTGCGGACCCCCATTTCAATGTGGGAAAATATGTAAGGGAAATAAAGCAAAGTTTCCCCCACCAATAAATTAAATTTATTAATCCCAAAATTAGTGAACCATTTTAATGATCTTGAGTGTATTTAAGCCCTGTAATTACAGGTTTTTACAGCGCAATTAGCACTACGCCGCACCTAAGTTAATACCTTAACCCCCGTACCAACCCATATTGTTAATAACCGGTGATCCGGTTTTCACCCGGTTAAATTTCGTTGCAACGATTTTAGTAAATGGTTTTCAATTTACAGGTTAATTTGGCGGTAAATTAATATATTTTTATTTGTTTTAACGGTATTGGTAAATGGTTTTTACGATTAGCTACGTAATAAAGGGTTTCCAAAATATAGGTTTATTTCCTGTCGACGGTATGAGAATATTCGCTAAATTATGTGGTTACGCCGCAGCAACGAATACACCGCATTGTCCGGACTGTTTTCCTACCGTTACCCGATTTTTGCGGGTTAAATATGCTGTAAACCGTATAATAGTTAAAACGCATTATTTTAATTTAAATATTATTAGTGCTATTTTTAATTTATAAACCGTTACCAATAAGGCGATAATCTTACGCTAACGTATTGCCAAGAAACAAAAAAGTAAAGAAAAACGACTTAAACGCATTTTACGGTATAAAATTAAAATAATTTTGAAATGAAAAAAACAAGTAACTCCAAACCGTTAATACGTTAAAAAAGATGCGGGCCGTATAGGAAATTAATCAAATGTAAGTCGAAAAAACAATTTAATATTGGTAAAAACAATTCGTTAAAAATATATAATATGGGGATAAAAATTAGGTTATATAACGTTGGCGAAAAACGCAGGGTATATTTTATGGGATTAAAATATTAAAAAAAGATTTCAAAGGATTTTGGTTTTACGTCGGGAAACCTTCCGGTGGTTAGGGAACGTTTTAAAAAAAGAAAAAAAACCAATTTACAAATTTTATAACCATAATTCGTTAATAAAGGGCCAATTTCAATTAGAATTATTATTATTTAAATTAATATTACCGTAAATACCGATTTTATAAATTTTTTCCATATTGACGTGTTAATAAAATGGGTTGCTAATAGGGGCTTAGATTTTAGCTTCAGTGCGGCGTGGTGCTAATTGCGTTATGAAAACCTGTAATTACAGGGTTAAAATACACTAAATTCATTAAAATGGTTCACGAATTTTGGGATTAATAAATTTAATTCATTGGTGGGGGAAACTTTGCTTTATTTCCCTTACATATTTTCCGACATCGAAATGGGGGTCCGCACCACGCAAAGGGTTCCGGTACCGCACACGATTTTCCGAAAAATTATTTTATATACGTTGTTGAAAAAACACCCTTATTTCTATACAAACCATTTTTGGGTTCGCACTTATTTGCTAATTTGGTGAAAACTTTAACCCTGTATAAATTAATTAACTGGTAAGTGCAAGGTGGGTATTAAACCCGGTACAGGGTAAAACCTTATTCGCTAATTTCAAATCGCAATTCTGTAATATATAAAATATAATAGAAAGTCCGACAGCCCCAATAGCCCCATTTCGGCACTATTTATTGTAATTAATAAGTAAATAAACGTGGACCCATTATATGCTAAGTAACGCAAATAATTAATACCCCCTTGTTTTTGCTACTATTTACATGAAGTCGGAAAAGAAAAATATATAAAAAATAAAAAAAAAAACCCCCAAAAAAAAGATCCTTTTTATATCCCAAGCCGACTCGAACTCCCAATTCAAACCCCCTGGATAATTAAGTCTTTTATACCGACTTATAACCCCCGAAATGGACGAACCCCCGAATTGGAAAAAACCCCCAAAATTGTAAGAACCCCCGGATTCGACCCCCCGATTTACATGATATTAACCCACGGGATTAATTATTAAACCAAATAACTAATTTAACTGTTCGTTGGTAACCGTCCAAATTAAACATATTTTATAAAGTATTTCGAATGCGTAAATCGCCCAAAATACGAGGTTTTTCAATTTTAATTAAATTTCTGGTATCAAATCGGTATAAATTGCTGATTAATTAACCTATAAAGGGTAGATTCGGGTAATACGGCTGGTATTGGGCTAGCAAAAATCCAATATTTCCTAATAAAGGAAGTGTAATAAATAATTAGCGAACGAATTAATTAAATGCCCTAGAATTCAGTAGGTAAAGAGTAAGCTTTTTAGGGCTTAAACCTTATAAATTCTAAAAAACCCTTGTGAATTGGAAGCGTTAGGGACTTTATTAGGCGATTAACGGGTTTTTGTTGAAACTCCAGGTATGTTAGGGTTATTAATCGTTTTGTAATTAATTCCCGTACGTAATGAAATTTTAGTAACCTATATTTAACACGTTAATGGTACGTAAAGTTATATACGTTAGTTATAAAACCTGTATTATTTCCAAATGTTGCAATAAGGCTTTTTATAGGTGATCCAATTTTTATAAATAGGTTTTTAAACCAATGTGCTTTACGCAGGGTTTCCGCTAAAATATCGGTTTCGGTTTTTGGAATGCTTAAAACTATAATATTAACCTTGTTACATTTCCACGTTATAGGGCCCCCAAATAAGGTATACAAATATCCGAAAATGGATTTTGAATTTTCCCTAACCCCGGCAAAATCGCTATCATTGAAACCCAGTAATTTTAGGTTTTTAAAACCCCCTATTAATAAAATGGGTGGTAATTCGGCTTTAAATATTTTATTTCCGTAATAAATATATAAGGACTTAATACCCGTTAAGTAACGTAGTAGGTTTTTAACTGCCGTGAAATAAATTATAATAGCTTTTATTTAAAAACGTGAAAGCTATTAAACCGTAAAACCAATATCCCTGTGCGTTAATAGCATTAAATATATAAAGGTACCGATAAACGCTGTAATAATTTGATTTTTAGCGCATTTACGGGTTTACCCCCGCTATATTTTAGTATACCCGGTTATAAAGGAACAAATATAAGTTTGCAATTAGTTAGTCCGAACGTTGCGCATATTTCCTTTATATATTAATTTTAATGGAGCCAAAATAGGCGTTTGGACCAATCCTTTATGATTTGAGCCTTTAAAAAATAAATTATAGGGCCCTTGTTTTTAAACGCGTATACCTTATTGAAACGGGTTTTTAAATCCTGAATATATTGCAATTTAGGACCTATTAGCAGGCAATCGTTTACGAAAGTAACGATAAAATGTTTGGATTGCACGTTATACAAAATAGTGGGATTAGAGATTAATGGTTTAAACCCTTTTTCAAAAAGTAGGGGTTTGAATTTGTTTTACCATTTTTTTTGGACCCTGTTTCAAACCGTATAGCGCCTTTTCCAACTGTATAACCTGCAGTCTTTTCGGACTATAACCCATTTCCACTAAGATTTTAGCGGTGGTAAAGTTACAAATTTTAGCCCATTCGTTAAAACCGTTTGGAATTTGCAAATATATATTTACGTCGGTAAACTCAGTTTTTAGAAACGCACGGATAAAATCGATTTGTTTTATTTCCCAATTTTATGCTTTAGCTATAATTAAAAATATACGCCAGGTAAATGGTATATTAATATTCGCAAAGATTTCCATATGATTCAAGCCTTTAACCTGTAAAAAAAACCCCTAACAACAAACCTAATTTTATATTTTATAGGTTTATTATTTTTATCCTTTTTTAATTTAAATATCGGCCGGGTAAAAATGAATCACGGCCTTTAGGCATTTTAATTTTAGGGATAAAACCAAACGTTCTTGCAGTAACGATTCGGTCGAATTTAAACGTTAAAACAGTTAACCATTTAGCATTTTTAGGGTTATTTAAGGCCTGTTGATAGCTATTTAGTTTACCGTTTTTAGTGGGTTTTTCTTTATTTTTTGGGTTTAAAAACAAAAATAATGCACGTTATTTATTTCTATTAAATTTGGTTTTTCGAATTGCGAATTTAACTCCATGCTCTGTGTTTCAAATGCTGAAAACACCGGAATTTCCGTTATTTTAGGTACTGGATTAGGTACCGCTACCGTTATAAGCTCTGGAGGGCGAACAGTAGGTTATACAGGCTTAGCGGGCACTGTATTCTTAGGGTTTAAATACCCTATAACGGGTGGTAATTGCCCTATAATAGGTAATAAATACCCTATATTTTCAGGGTTTTTTAGGGGATAATTATCCGTTGGAACGCTGTTAGTTTCGTTTTCAGGTTCAAAATTAAAATCCCCTTTTAAATTTGTATTTTCCCCCTTTAAAATTTGTAGCGTTTCCCCTTAAATAGCCAAATCTTTAGCGGTTATTCCCTTTATGATTTTTACGGTAAAGGTTTTTGTAAGCAATATGGGTTGCTAACAGGGGGTTAGGTATTAGCCTAGGTGCGGCGTGGTGCTAGTTGCGTTGTAAAAATCTATAATTACAGGGTTTAAATATATTAAAATCACTAGTTTGACATTTATAAATTTAATTCATTGGTGGGGAAAATTTTGCTTTATCTCCTTTGTATATTTGCCGACATCGAAATGGGGGTCCGCACCACCCAAAGGGTTCCGGTACCGCACACGATTTTCCGAAAATTTATTTTATATACGTTGTTGAAAAAACACCCTTATTTCCATACAAACCATCTCTGGGTTCGCACTGACTTGCTAACTTGGTGATAATTTCAGCCCGGTACAGGGTAGCTGACTTGTAAGTGCAGGGTGGGTATTAAACCCGGTACAGGGTGAAACCCCATTCGCTGACTTTGAATCGCAACTCCTGCAACACACAAAATATAACAGAAAATTTGACAACCTCAACAGCCCCACTTCGGCACTATCTCTTGTGGCTTATATACAAATAAACCTGGACCCATTACATGCTAAATAACGTACATAATTAACAGTTTTATATACGGCCCGTTTAACGGGTGCGTAAACCAACGCTGTAAAATTTGATAAATGGGTTGAAGATTTCACCGTTTCGGTGCGGGGAACCAATTTATTAAATTTTTGGCGTTTTTCCAGCGGTATAATAACCTGGTATACAGTACCAATAAGCCGAAAATACCCTACCTTGGGCTTGTGCGGTATTCCAAATTCGAATTCGGAATAGAATTCCTTGTAAAATGTTAAGTCCCTATTAATTACCGCTGTACGGTTAATTAAATTAGTTACGGTAAGTACTAAATAAAATTATAAATGTAATAGTAAACCCGCCGCTATAATGGTAGTCCAAAACTTATCTAAAATAACCATAACGGACCGTTCCGTTAATCCGTTTTGGCCGTGGTTATAAGGATTCGAATTACTAAAATTAATACTTTTGCTTCTAAACCAATTTTAACATGTTAATTAGATGCGTTATTTAGCATATAATGGGTCCAGTTATATTTGTATATAAGCCACAATAAGTAATGCCGAAGTGGGGCTGTTGGGGCTGTCGGATTTTCTATTATATTTTATATATTACAGGAATTCCGATTCAAAATTAGCGAGTGCGGTTTCACCCTATACCGGGTTTAATACCCACCCTGCACTTACGAATTAACAACCCTATACCGGGTTGAAATTTTCACCAAATTAGCAAATTAGTGCGAACCCAAAAATGGTTTATATCGAAATAAGGGTGTTTTTTCAATAACGTATACAAAATAATTTTTCGGAAAATCGTATACGGTACCAGAACCTTTTACGGGGTGCGGACCCCCATTTCAGTATCGGAAAATATGTAAGGGAGACAAAGCAAAATCTCCCCCACCAATAAACAAAATTTATTAATCCCAAATTTAGTAAATAATTTAATGTATTTAAACCCTGTAATTACAGGTTTTTGTAACGTAATCAGCATTACGCCGCATTTAAGCTAATGCTTTAAACCCCCGTTAGCAACCAATATTACTAACAAATTATAAACCCGGAAAGGCTTTAGTTTGTGTATTAAAATGCATTTTGAATCGCTGGAAAACCTGAAATTTAGGTTTTATTTTAATTATTATCGCATTTTTATACCACGTATATTAACGAAAATATTGCTGTTTTTGTGCGAAATTGTTGGTTTTAGGCGCTAATTCAGCATTTACCTCCCTGTAGTTACAATGGGGATCCCTAAAAATTAGCGTTCGATTTAGGCCCTTTTAAATATTGCAGCGATCGTTTGCATTGTAAATCCAAAATTTTTGGTGTGGTTTTTATAAATCGTGCACGTTATTATAATTGGTCCAAATTTTTAACAGGGCTTACGCTAGCGAATGAGGGCCAAAAACCCCTGTATTCGTTCGCTAATAGCCCATTAAATTTTAATAGGTTTAATAAAATTTACAATAACTCATAAACCCATTGACGGAATTACGTTAGTGGTTATTTTATTTTGCACGATACCCCGCAATTTACCCTGCACGATATCCTGCAATTTACCTGGCACGATACTCTGCAGTCTACCCTGCACGATATCCTGCAATTTACCTTGCACGATACCCTGCAGTCTACCCTAATTAATTATCGCTGTACGGTTAATTAAATCAATTACGGTAAGTAGTAAATAATTGCAAATTCATATTTATTCCTTTACAACCGGGTATATTAAAATATAGCGGGGGTAAACCCGTAAATGCGTTGAAAGGTAACTCATTTTAACGAATTATCGGCACTTTTATGTATTTAATGCTATTAACGAGCCCGGATATCGGTTTTACGGTTTAATGGTTTTCACGTTTTTTAACAAAAGCTATTATAATTTATTTAACGGCAATTAACAGCTTACTACGTTATTTAACGGGTATTAAATCCTTATTTATTTGTTACGGAAATAAAGTATTCAAAACCGAATTATTACCCAGTTTTTTAATAAAGGGTTTTAAAGGCCTTAAATTACTGGGTTTTAATAATAGCGATTTTGCCGGGGCTAGGGAAGATTCAAAATCCATTCACGGATATTTGTATACCTTATTTGGGGGCCCTATAACGTGGAAATGCAAAAAAGTTAATAACATAGTTTTAAGTATTCTAAAAACCGAAACCAATGTTTTAACGGAAACCCTGCGTGAAGCAAAATGGTTTAAAGACTTATTTATAAAAATTGGACTATTTATAAAAGGCTTTATTGCAATATTTGGAAGTAATACAGGCTTTATAGCTAACGCATATAATTTTACGCACCATTAACGTGTTAAATATACGTTATTAAAATTTTATTACGTACGGGAATTAATTATAAAAGAATTAATAGCCTTAAAATACC
This sequence comes from Pyricularia pennisetigena, assembly GCF_004337985.1. Classification (NCBI taxonomy): domain Eukaryota; kingdom Fungi; phylum Ascomycota; class Sordariomycetes; order Magnaporthales; family Pyriculariaceae; genus Pyricularia; species Pyricularia pennisetigena. The sequence continues at coordinate 6,452,674 of NC_043744.1, forward strand.
TAAATTCCAAACAAATACCCGCTAATAGCCTAATAAAACCCCAAACGCTTCCAATTTACAAAAACTTTTTAAAGTTTATAAGGTTTAAACTCCTAAAAATTTAGTTTTTACCTATTAAATTTTAGGGTATTCAATTAGTTCGCTAATCAATTACCCATTATAGTTCCTTTATTAGCAAATACTGGACTTTTGTCAGCCTAATACCGGCCGTATTACCCGAATTTACCCTGCACAGGTTAATTAATAAGCATTTTATACACACTTTATACCAAAAGTTGAATTAAAATTGAAAAGGCTCGTGTTTTGGGCGATTTACGCATTCGGTATACCCTATATAATATGCTTAATTTGGACTGTTACCAACGAATAATCAAATTAGCTACCTGGTTTAATAGTTAATTCCGTGGGTTAATATTATGTATATCGGGGGTTTAAATCCGGGGGTTATTATAATTTTGGGGGTTTTTTCCAATTCGGGGGTTCGTCCATTTTGGGTGTTATAGGTCGGTATAACAGGTTTAATTATCCAGGGGGTTTATATTGGGAGTTCGAGTCGGGTTAGGACAACAGGGGGATCTTTTTTTTGGGGGTTTTATTTTTTTCATTCTTTTTTTTATATACTTTTCTTTTCCGATTGTATGTAAATAAGAGCAAAAAAAGGGAGTATTAATCATATACGTCATTTAGCATATAATATGCCCACTTTTATTTATACATAAAGCATAATAAATAGTGCCGAAATGGGGCTATTAGGGCTGTTAAATTTTCTATTATATTTTGTATATTACAGGAATTGCGATTTAAAGTTAGCGGATGGGGTTTCACCGTATACCGGGTTTCATACCCACCCTGCATTTACAAATCAATCACCTTATACCGGGTTGAAATTTTCACCAAATTAACAAATTATTGCGAACCCAAAAATGGTTTATATGGAATCAAGGGTGTTTTTTCAACAACGTATACAAAATAATTCTTCGGAAAATCGTATGCGGTACCGGAACCTTTTGCGGGGTGCGGACCCCCATTTCGATGTCGGAGAGTATGTAAGGGAAATAAAGCAAAACTTCCCCCACCAATGAATTAAATCTATTAATCCCAAATTTAGTGAACAATTTAGCGCATTTAAGCCCTGTAATTACAGGTTTTTACAGCGTAACTAGCACCACGCCGCACCTAGGCTAATGCCTAAACCCCTGTTAGCAACCAATATTGTTAATATAAAGGTTTGTATTAACCTCGTGCCCCCCGTCGAAGTGAGAATTTAGGGGGTAGCGCCCGTACGTAGCTTTTAAAACCCTAAAAAAGCTTTTAATAACCACTTAAACCGTAGGTCCGGTTTTACTTTTTTAATGGGATAAACCACTGAAAACGTGATTTTCGGTCCACTAATAGTAAAAATACGGGCTTTTTATTGTAAGGATTAGGTTTAAAGGTCACTGTATTACATTTTATAAAATCGAAAATATTAGAGGGTGTAAAAAGTGCGACTTTATTTGTACGCTTAACAAAAATAGCTTTAACGCAAGCAATACAGGTAATTGCCCTAATTTTGTCAAAGTTAGGTAAATTCTTTATAATTTTAGCGGTTTCTTTTAGCAATAATAACGCTATATGCCCCAATCGCCTGTGCTATAACAGGGTTTTTTGGGCCTGGATTTCGTTATAATTACTTATAATTCTGTTTCCTTCAAGGGTTAACCAGCCGTCCGTAATTCGTTTAAACCCTAAAAAAAGGTAATTTTCAGCGGTTTGCTCTAAATCCGATAATCAAAGAGGTTTTAACAACGGATTTCTTGTACTGGAGACCCCTTTTTTTTCGGAAATAGTCCCTTTTATATTAGGTTATACAAAAGGGTCACCTAGCGGTGTACCGGGTTTACGGGGCCCCATTTTACGTGGATTTTCGGGGTTTTTACCGTTAAATTTCTGCGTTACAGGTGAATTCACGGATTTTTCCGTATTTTGTTCGGGATTTAGCTTTTCCGTTACCCTATTTTCTTCCCGTCCCGAATCGGTGTAAATTTTATAATCTTCGTAATTTTCGGGTTTTATATTATTTAATTTTACTTCCAACGGGGCTGCGTAGTCCTTTGTAACCCCTTATAAGGTCATGTTAAAAGCGGTGCTATATTTACCTATTATACAGGCGTAATTCGAAATTGTTAATATATTTCGAATAAGGATATCGCATTTTTCAACCTTCAAATACAACGAATGTTTAACGGTATTTAAACGTCCCCACGCTTTGCGATCTTTGTCGAACAGGGTATTTTTTAATAATACGCCCTTTATATTATAATGTATAAAACCAATAACGATATTTATTCCAAACGAGGGGATATATAAAACGTTATTTAACGTAAACTTTTTAAGTTCGTCAGTTTTTTAACCGTAACGGACCTGTATTTTCACAGTCCTGGTATTTACAAGCCTAATAGGGCCACCTCCTGTACAGGTTTCGATTGTAAAACCGGGGGTATAATCGGTAAAAAATTGCTTATTTGCAAAAATATAGTGCGTATTACCTGTATCGCACAGGATAAGGTAACCTAATTTCCAAAGTTTAGGGGTCTTTTTTACGCCGCGTCTAGGTTTCGTTTTAACTTTAAAATTAGCTGCTAAAACCTGTGGTTTTAGCGTTTTACCGGTATCGGTTTCCGAATCCGAATCCGAACGTAATTTTATAATTCCGCTAATAACGGAATTAACCTCCTGTTCCAGGGCGTTATACGTTGCGCATTTGTTAACGTTACCTGGAATTGAACCCGTAAATAGCTCGAAATTTATAAAAATTATAAACGTTCCAGCGGTTAATTCGCTGGAATTGGAGGATTTAGTATTTTTTGCAAAAGCAGAATCCGAATTAAAGTTTTTACTTTTTTTTCGTGATTTAAAGGTGTTTTCCTGCCCATTATTTTCCTTTCTAGCGCCTTTTTTAGCGTTTATTTTACCCTTTTTTGCTTTCAAACTTATAATCAGCGGTTTCAACCGTTGTGGAGTTTAAAATCGAATTTTCGGATATAAAGTCCGTTATAAGGTATTGCAAATTTAACTTTTCCAAATTTCGGCCTATTACCTGCAGGTCCAATTGGGTATTGCGTTGGCGTTCGGTCCAAAAAGGGAATATCCCCTCCAGGGCCCGTAAATACTAATATCGTACATTTACGGGGTTAATTTGTACGTTAATATTCGTTAATTTAGCTTCCAATAAATTAAAACGGTTGTTGAATTCAGGTATCAATCCTATAAATTTCGAGAAATTTAAAGCGTGGAATTCCCGATATAGTAAATTTCGATTAAATTCGGGTGCAACGGAATAGCTATTTTCCAAGGTTTTATAAACCGTTACAGGGTTGGAATGCCATATAATAGATTTTAAAGGTTTTTCAATTCAATTGTTTTTTATAAGTAATAATAGGATTAGTTGCTTTTGTTCCGGTAGGGTATAACCAATTTAGGGTTGGAAATAAATTCCGCTGCTTTTTAAGCCTTAAATTGTACTATTAACGCCTGTTTCCACATATTATAATTGCTAACCTTTATTAATTTACAATTTTTGGGGAAGGAAAATACCCGTTTCGATGGTTTTTTACCTATCTCGTCACCTAAAATTAGGTTACCGGGTGGATTAGGGGGTGCGGTAGCGGGTCTATTTTCCAAATTACCATTAAAATTAGAGGATTTACCGCTTTTTAGGGCCAATAGGGCAATTAACTGTTAAATTATCCTTTAAGATTAATCCATTTGCGTAATTAACGCTTTTAATTGCAGGTTTTGGGCCTGTAATCTAGCGGTTAGAACTTCGTTTGGGCTGGGTTCAGTGTTACGACCAGACAAGATGGGTCGGTACCAATGAGGCCAGGCGGGGTCACACCCCTCCTAACGACACTCGACCAGAGAAAACACCGACCGACAGGAAACAGAATAACATAAGAGATCACGTAACCCCACGTAATCGCCAAAAAAACGATATAATTAATATATCACATATTAATTATAGCAAAACAAATAATATGCGGGCTATGGGATATATTAAGTATATTACACCCAGGACAACGGATTATATAAAATACGCTTATTACCATGTAAATAAATTCGATTTTAAGATTGTTTAGCAGCAATTAAACTTTAATTAACCTTAATATTTACTTAAAAACGATTATAATTTTACCCCAATTATTAAAAACCCCAATTACCCAATTAAAACGCTCAATTGCTTTAACCCACTATATTTTACCCTAAAAACAGGTTACCCGATACCTTAATCGTAATATTTTAATTGTTTTTATTTAATATTTTACCTTAAAATATACCGAATAATATCGCCGAAATAATGTTTTCCAACAAAACCACCCTTTAAACCCCCTTTACTATTAACGCTCCGGCCAGCGTTAACGCTTTACGTTAAATAATCGCGACGTTTTAAACAAAAAATCGACAATTCCAGGAACAAATGACCGAATAAATTAATCGGGCCAATAGGAATTATATTAAATACTTTTTACTATTACCCTATAATAACACCCCAGGTATTTTGTAGGGATTTTTTACGGGAACCCGGGTTTATTTTCACTTTAACGAGGATAATTTCGATAATAACGCAGAAAAGGTTATTTACGCAGTTTCGCTGTTAAAAGGCGATACGTTTACCTGGTTCGAACCAATTTTACGAAATTATTTGGACCACAATAAGGAAAAAAACCGTAAAACCGAAATTAACCGCATTTTCGACGATTACAAAAATTTCGAAAAATATTTTAGGGGAGCATTCGGTAGCCCAAACGAGGAACGCATAATTAAACGTAAATTGGTACGCCTTATTTAAACCAAATCGGTATCCAAATATACCAGTAAATTTCGACAAATTACCGTTAAACTATTATGGGGCCCCGAAACCCTAATAGCACGTTTTTATGCGGGATTTAAAAAAAAAGTTAAAAACAAATTTGTTAAAGAAAAACGACCCGACACCTTAACCGAATACGTAAAGCTAGCAGTTAAAATCGATAACCGATTTTACGTACGGAAATTGGAACGACGCGAAAAACGCAGCGTATGGGGGCCAACTTTGCGATAAACCAATACGGGACGCAAATATTAATACCCCAAACCGTTTCGCTAATATAATATTTTTTACGGAATATATAACGGATTTATGGACTTTAACGCGACCTAATATAAAAAACCGCGTAAAGATCCTAAAAATGGTAAATGCTTTAAATGCGAAAAATTAGGATATATAACCAAATTTTATCCCCAAAGCACTCCGGATTTATACCCCGATTTTAAAAAACCACGAAAATTAAATACCACCACCCACTAATAAATACCACCGGATTAATATAGTTTGAAAAATTGGACCATATGTTACGACGATAATTATATAATCCATAATAACGCAAAAATGGACGCAGGATAATACTTACAAAAATTTAAAGGCATTTGGACCCTAATAGTAGGAAACCGTATATTTATTAAAACCAAACCACCGGTATAATTACGCAGGTAAAACGCCAAATTACCCGAACCTACGGAATTAAATACTTTAAAAAAATCCGAATTAAAATTAGAATTATTGGGACAAACCCACCGTATCCGGATAATCTAATAAGCCCCAACGAACGAATTTAATAACGAGTTAAAAAACGAATTTAGCGAAAAAAAAACTATATTTTCAGATTTATACAATGCAGTAAAGGAAAATAACCCCTATATATATAAGAAGAAATTTATCGATTTATACCGAAACGACCAATTAGTGCAATTTCCCGGAATATTATTTCGAATACAAATATAAAATTTTATAGGATTAATCGATCCAATTTTCGGAAATTACCCAATTTTGGATACCAAATATCCCAAATATACAGAAATTTTTTGGGTAAAATATTTTCGAAATAATTGCGGATTACATTTTAGTAAAAAAATAATCCACGATTTTTTTCCACGACGACGTAAAACAATAGGTATCCACGAAATATATATTACCATTAAATTACCCAATTGGGAAATTAAAATAAGATTTAATACTGAGCCAGCGGTAATTTTTACCCTTTGTGACGATTACCCTATGGTATGTTATAACCAAAGATAATTCCTATGGTATAAATGCACCCGAAATATTTGCAAAATATATATATTAATTAAAGTACAAATATAGTACGAAACGAAGTTACGATAACCAGGACCCGCACCTATAACCAAAATTGTATGGAACCTTAACGTTAAAAATAACGAAATACCCATAAACGCACGAAAAACGCCTGCACCAACAGGGTACCGATTTAATAAAATTAACGTTAAAAACAGTTATACGCCCCGAAATAAAAAGAATAAAAACCCACGACGCGAATCCAGTAAATTAAAAAATTAGGACAGCCAAACGGTACAGGGTATTAAACGGTAATAATAAAAACGGAATAAAGAACCTTAAACGCCACGTAAACCACGAAAATAGCACACAAACATATATTCCTAAATATACGATTTAATGGAAAACCTATACAAGCGCTCCTTAATAGCGGAGCATAAAGTAATTACATTTTTCCAAAAATCGTGAAAAAACGACGAATATTTTAGCGATAAAAGGAAAAACTATATCGATTATAAACCGTAAAAGGAAAGGCAGTTTTATACGGGAACGGTATTATCGAAATAGAAACCGTATATTTTTAAATGGAAAGCTATGGACGAAAAAAACAAATTACTTTGGATATTACGGAAATAGGGAACAAAAACATAATTTTAAAAATTCCCTGGTTTAAAAGGAATAACCCCCGGATAAATTGGATTACAGGCCAAATTTAATGGGAAAAGCACCTAATTATTAAACGACCTCCAGCACAGTAGGGTTTATATAGGAAATATAGGGTACGGAAGGATTAAATAAAACAAATAGCGTACCTATAGGAAGGACGATTAACCCCGGAGCTAATATCGGAAAAAAAGCGATTATTTATAGGTTAAAACCGATCCAATTATATAATATAAACCACGAAGGAACAGACTAAAAACGGCAAAATCCTAGAAAAATACCAAAATTATATACGATTATTTAACCAAAAATTCGAGATAGGATTACCCGAATACAGTCCGTTCGACCACGAAATACCATTAAAAAAAGGAACCCAACCAAAATTCCATAAAATATACGGTTTAAATCCGACACAAATGGAGGTTTTAGACGAATATTTCGCGGAAAATTTTAAAAAAAGCTATATTAAATTATCGATATTACCAGCAGGATACCCAATCCTTTTCGTACCAAAAAAGAACGGAAAATTACGATTATGCGTGGATTACAGACAATTAAACGACATTATAATAAAAAATTGCTACCCGCTCCCACTAATAGGAAAATTTCGAAACATGCTTTACTAAATATAATGGTTTACGACATTAAACCTTAAAAAAATATATAATTTAATCCGTATAAAGGAAGGCGAGGAATGGAAAACAGTATTTCGCACCAGACGAAAATATTACGAATACCTGGTAATATTTTTCGGTTTTATTAACGCCCCCGTAACCTTTTAAACCATAATTAACCACGTTTTTAAGGAATGTTTAAACATTTTTATCGTTATTTACCTGGACGATATTTTTATTTTTTCTAAAACGTTGGAAAAATATAAGAAATACGTTTATATAGTTTTATAAAAGCTACAAAACGTTAACCTTTTAATTAAGCCCGAAAAATGCATTTTTTACAGCAAATAAATCAATTTCCTAGGATATATTATCGCCTTTGGAGAAATTAGGATGGAAAAATCGAAGATCCAAGCAGTAAAGGAATGGCCCCAACCATAAAACGTAAAAAACGTTCGGGCATTTTTTGGATTCGTGAACTTTTACAAAAAATTTATTAAAAATTACGGCGCGATTGCCACCCTATTAACCAATATAATTAAAAAGGATTTAAAATTCCAATAAACGGAACAAATACAGCAAGTTTTCGAACAATTACGAAAGGTAATAGTATAAAAACCGATTTTTAAAATATTAAACCCAACGAAATTTTTCGAAATCGAAACCGACGTATCCGATTACGCAATCGGAGGATAATTTAACCAACGAAACGAAAAAAAACGCCTGCACTTTTGCGCCTTTTTTTTACAAAAGTTATATGGACCAGAATTTAATTACCAAATCCACGATAAAAAATTTATGGCTATTATCCGAGTATTTGAAAAATGGAAACCACAATTATCCGGAATTAAATACGAAGTATTAGTTTATACGGATTATAAAAACTTAACCTATTTTACCATTAGTAAGGTGTTAAATAAACGATAAATTAAATGGGCAAAATTCCTATTAAAATTCCATTTTAAAATTATTTACCGAAAAGGAATAAAAAATGGTAAGGCCGACGCCTTTAATAAAAAACCAGACCATGAAAATATAATATCCGAGGAAATACGGAAAATCTTTACGGTAAACGACAACGGAAACCTTTTACCAATTTACCGAAGTTTTATAACGACCAATACGGTAATTAAACCAGAAAAAATACGGAAAATCCACGAAAGTAAAGCTTACGGACACCAAAGGATTTCCAAAATATGGAAACGGCTAAAACAGCATTATAATTTTAAAGGAATACGACAAAAAGTACGAAAAGCTATTAAAAACTGCGAATTTTGCGCAAAAAGCAAATCCGCCAAACATAAGCCTTACGGGCTTTTACAGCGTTTACCAGCCCCTAATAAGGCCTGGCAAACCATTATAATGGATTTTATCGTCAAATTACCACTTTCCGAAAAATTATTTACTAAAATTAAATATAACAATATATTAATTATAATGGACAAATTTACTAAATACGCCTATTTCCTATTTTATAAGGAAAGTAGCAACGCCGAAAAAATCGTTTATACATTTTTACGAATAATTATTAGTAACCACGGACTTCCAAAAAACATTATTACGGATAAAAATAAATTTTTTACATTAAAATTCTGGAAATTTTTAATAAAATAGCTAAAAACCGATTATAAATTATTTATAACATTCCACCCACAAATAAATGGATAAACAAAACGAACAAATTAAATATTAAAACAATACCTAAAATGTTATGTAAACTATAAATAGGATAATTGGGTACGGTTATTATCCACAGTATAATTCGCATATAACAGTTTAGAAAATGAAAATATTAAAATAACCCCGTTTTATACCAATTACGGATTTAACCCTACGGTATATAAAGAATTAAAAACCACGATTACGGCCCTACGAACCGATAAATAAACAAACGAATTACGAAAATTCCACCAAAAACTCCAACAGGAATTGGAATTCGTACGAAAAAAAAATGACCAAATACGTTAACCAATATCGGATAAAAGGACCATTTTTCCAGGAGGGAAATAGCGTTTATTTTATTCGACGCAATATTAAAATACAACGACCAAATAGCAAATTTAATTATAAAAAGTTTGGATTTTTTAAAATCGATAAAAAAATTAACGAAATTAATTACAAATTATTATTACCAGGAAATATAAAAATCCACCCAACGTTCCACGTATTACTATTGGAACCAGCATTACCCGGTTCCAATATATAAAAAATAATCGAAATTAACGAGGAAAAAACATACGACGTCGAACGAATATTGGACCATAAACGCAACCACGGTAAAACAAAATATTTTGTTAAATGGGAAAACTACGGATACGAAAAAAATATTTGGGAATTTTTTAACCATTTCCAAAATTGCCAGGAATTACTCCGTTAATATTACCAGGAATTGAATTTGCAAACAAATTAGCCAAAAAAAAAGGACGATTTAAAAAAGCACCACCTACCATTCCCAAAAACTAAAAATCGACCAGGATTCGAAATTATATTATTAAACGAATTTATAAAAAAACGATTAACACATATTAACAAATTAAAATATACGGATAAAAACAATTTACCGACCGAATACTGCGTAAAAACATTTATTTTATCCAGCAAAAAAGGATTTAAAAAATTTATTGGGAAAGATAAATTTTAAACGAAATTGGAATCCGGAAAAAGCGATTTTAGAGACATTTTAGGAAAAATTTCGGTTAATCGCCGCCGTTTTTCCTGTTCCGCCTCCTCGCGTTTTACCCGATCCAATTCCTCCAGGCTGTCGATACCGCGACGAACCGCTTTTATTATTTTTTTAAACCACATTTCTTTTTATTTATATAATCGAAAAACTTTTTCCTCCGCCGTTTCCAATTTAAATTTAAATTTTAAATATTGGGCCGCGATTTTATACAATTATTTTCGGGAAATATTTATAATATCGCATCGCGAGCGACCCAGGCGAATATATTCGATACAACGAAAGAAATCCCGAGGCGATATAGCGCATTTCGCGATCCCCTGCGATTCGTAAATAAAATAAAAAAATATTTCGACCGCCGAAAAAAAAAGTATAAAAAATAAGTCGTTACGACGAACGGTGGACGTGCGACCACGGGTTTTAATTACGCGATTGGATATAGCGTAAAAAGGTTAGCAAGGAAGGAATATGGAAATAAAAACAAAAATTAAAAAAATATAAACTATTTAAAAGCCAAAGGGATTTGGTTAAAAAAGGGGAAATTTAATATTACAACCAAATAAAATGGGTCGGTACCAACCCAAGGCCAGGCGGGGTTACACCCCTCCTAACGATATTCGACCAGAAAAAACACCGACCGATAGGAAATCGAATAATATAAAAAATTACGTAACCCCACGTAATCGCCAAAAAAACGATATAATTGATATATTATATATTAATTATAGCAGAATAAGTGATATGCGGGTTATGGGATATATTAAGTATATTATACCCAGGATAACGGATTATATAAAATACGTTTATTATTATGTAAATAAATTCGATTTTAGGATTGTTTAGCAGCAATTAAATTTTAGTTAACCTTAATATTTATTTGAAAACGATTATAATTTCACCCCAATTATTAAGAACCCCAGTTACCCAGTTAAGACGTTCAGTTGCTTTAACCCACTGTATTTTACCCTAAGAACAGGTTACCCGATACCTTGATCGTAATATTCAGGCCCCCTATTTGTTGGAATTGGGCCTGGAAGGCCCGATATAGGGTTGTTTTCCATGGTAGGGTAACCTGAATTATTGTTGCAATTCGCTAATTTATAGCTATAATCAATTAACCTAATTGTTTAAAGGTATATAAATACCCTATTAAATCTAGGATTTGCTATACCGTTTGCCTTTTAACGGGTATAAGCCTGTAATTGCCAATTACAGGGTTTATTGCTATTTTTAATGGTTAAAATCCATTAAAATACAGGGTTGGAATCGTTAAAATCCGCAATCAATGGGTGCCCTGGTATTTGTACCAATCCAGGTGCACGTAACGAATTTAATTCGTTAAGTGGGTGCAGGGTAAATTGCAGGGTATCGTGCAGGGTAGATTGCAGGGTATTGTGCGGAGTAAATTAACCATTAACGTAATTCCGCTAATGGGTTTGTGGGTTATTTTAAACCCTATTAAATGCACTAGGATTTAGTGGGTTTGTGGGCTATCGTAAACCCTATTAAACGCATTAAAAGAATTTAGTGGGCTATTAGCGAACGAATACAGCGGGTTTTTAGCCCTGATTCGCTAGCGTAAACCCTATTAAAATTTGAGCCAATTACAGTGGCGTGCACGATCCACAAAAACCATACCAAAAACTTTGGATTTGCAATGCAAGCGATCGCTGCAATATTTAAAAGCGCCTAAATCGAACGCTAATTTTTAGCGATCCCCATTGTAAATACAATGGGTTAAATGTTAAATTAGCGTTTAAAACCAACATTTTCGCACAAAAACAGCAATATTTTCGTCAATGTACGTGCTGTAAAAATGCGATAATAATTAAAATAAAACTTAAATTTTAAGCTTTCCAGCGATGCAAAATGCATTTTAATGCACAAGCTAAAACCTTTCCGGGCTTATAATTTGTTAACAAAATGGGTTATTAACAGGGGTTTAGGTATTAGCTTAAGTGCGGCGTGGTATTAATTGCGTTGTAAAAACCTGTAATTACAGGGTTTAAATACACTAAATTTATTAATTTTGGGTTTAATAAATTTGATTTATTGGTGGGGGAAATTTTGTTTTGTTTCCGTTACATATTTTCCGACATCGAAATGGGGGTCCGCACCCCGTAAAGGGTTCCGGTACCGCATACGATTTTCCGAAAAATTATTTTGTATACGTTGTTAAAAAAACACCTTTATTTCCATATAAACCATTTCTGGGTTTGCACTGATTTGTTAATTTGGTGAAAATTTCAACCCGGTATAGGGTAATTAACTCGTAAATGCAGGGTCGATATTAAACCCGGTACAGGGTAAAACCCCATTCGCTGATTTTAAATCGCAATTCCTGCCACACACAAAATATAATAGAAAGTCCGACAGCCCTAACAGCCCCATTTCGGCACTATCTATTGTGGCTTATATACAGATAAAAGTGGACCCATTACATGCTAAATAACGCATATAATTAACATTACGTATTACGATTTTCGCAATTAACCTCGTTTTCTGCCCCAAATAAGTTTTTTTAACCGTTCCCAAATTATATAGTATTAATTATACCCTTTCCCCGTTAATATAATAATGCGGAACCATTTGAAAATCGTTTTTCGCCGCTAATACCGGGTGGTAAAAAAGATGAGTCGGAAATAACCGAATCGCTTTGTGGCCGTTTGGGCGACCGGAAACGGGCAATTGAGTAAAATTCCAAAAATAGGGATTTACAACGCAATTCGCGGTTTTAATTTACATATAAATTTTGACCTTTTTCGTGGTTATGGTGTTTACGAACGTGAAATGAATTTTTATGAGTTATTTTGTTAGCAGATCTGCTAATGAATATGCTGGCCCACGGTTTTGTCGAAAATCATGGTTATGTAACCCCCTCTTTGAGGGGGCCCACAACGCACAGCCCCCAAGTACTAATTTATTTACCATTCCAGCCGGAGATAGCCTTTTTGCCACCTTATTCACGACTGATACGGATCTCGAATTTTTGTTCATGTTATCATATGACCCTTCGATTCCTAGTCTTGTAGGTCCCATCCAGCTGGAGGGATGGCCATATGACGGCCTTTCCCGTTGAACCATTTGGATTGCGATTCGAAAACGCGCGCGACAACGGCTCGTCGCACTCTTTCCTTCCAGGCGTCTGTGAGCGTCGAATCGTACCTGACCCACAGCTTTGGTAGGAACTGCACGTCTTGCGAGCAGTAATGGCGAATCTCGTCGGGCAGTGGCCTGATGTTGAAAACGGCATAGGATCCACCATGTTCCGGGGCAAAGAGAGCCTTGCCTTGGTTTTTGTTCTTGATCCACAGGGACAGTTCACTGGGCTCAAGACCGGCATCGAGCTCGATGCACTTGGCGAGGCCTGAGAGGAATCTTCGCCCCAACCGATCACGCGAGGCGATCTCCATCAACTGCAGATCCTCCACGCCTTGAAGGCCAACTTGGAAATGTGCAAAGAGAGCATCGGAGTCGTTTCGTACGTCGAAAAAGACTTTGGGTATTGACGGGGACTCGAGGATTTGCTTTAGCGTCTGGCCTGTAGATCCGCAAGACTTTGTGGTGAAGGTATCGGAGCCCAGGGTGTGGACGTCGATGAGGTACACATGGTCGAGAGGAGCAGCATAGATTTGCAGGATTGATATGGTTCCCATGCGGCTGAGGTTGATTCCCTCGAGATCTACGTATAGAGATGGTGGCTTGGTAGAGAGCGGTAGCAGCGAGTCCAGGACGTCAGCCAGCCGTTTTGTTGTATCGACTAGCTCCACTCGAGACATGTCTGGCGAATATTGTTGCGTGCGTCAAATGATGGCTGTCGTTCTGGGATTTGGAGAGAAATATTTTGTCGATTGATTTAAACTTTTTAAAGAAGCTAGACGAAACCAAACTACAGCAAAGCTTATAAGGGAGGGGGAGGTAAGTGGACATATATATATATATATATATATTTCCCAAATAGGTAGGTGGCGTGTTAAAAAGCTCGGGTCATGCATGAATTGATGGCACCAATTACAGTAAACTCGCGACTAGCTGTCGCGACTAAAAACGCCCGCGCCGCTTGAAATAGCTTTCCTCGCCTCCTTCAGCTACCCTCTCGGGCCTCTCCCCAGCCAACACGGCGGCTTCCGTGTATCCCATCCACTCAAAAGCCGTCTCGCCATCAGCAAAACCAGAAGATACGGTACCACTACATTGAAACCAATAATCCTTCAGCCTAAACCCAGAAACCCCTGCAAGGGGCAACTTCATTGCCTGCCTGTCAATGGCCTTCTACCACGTGTACAAATATTATGTGTCAGGCTGTTAATTAAGCTTGCCAATCTATCTTGCTTTGTTCTTTTTTGAGCTTCTTGGCTTCTTCTCTTCAACCCAGACACTGAATATCCGGTTCCGGTTCTCGCCCCTTCTTTTTGTTCAATCAAGCCCCCGGCTCGTCTTCCCAGACGTCCGTTCGCTTCTTATTCCAAATAAATAAACACCAGCCAAGGGAAAACCCTGGCCTGCATCACAGGCAAACCAAAGCGATGGTTCCGCAAATCGAACCCCCTTCTCTCCCAGCTTTTTTCTTTTCTCCCTGTCCGTCCTCGCCGCAACAGCTGCAACCATCATGGCCTCTGACGATGCTGCCGCCGCCCGCGCAGAGGTCATGAAGCAGCTCGATGCGCCCGGCAAGCCTGACGTCGTCCTCGTCAGTCACTCGTACGGCGGCATCGTCATCTCCAATGCCGTCAAGGGCCTGTCGGTGGCTGACCGCAAGGCTGCCGGCAGGAACAACGGCTTCAACGTCGTCTACATCCACGCCGAGCTGGACAAGGCCATCGTGCTCCCCGTGCAGCAAGTCATGGCCAGCGCTTTCCCCGCCGGCTCGTACGTCGCCACCCTCAACACCAGCCATTCGCCTTTCCTGTCGCAGCCCAAGAACACGGCCGACAAGATCCACGAGGCTGTTGTGCACTTTGTCAAGAAGAAGACTGCGTAGAGAGGTTGTGTGTGTGTGGTGCTCAGCTTGTGTAATGTCTTCTGACGCTGTTCCCCTTGGTCATGTTTGTTTGAATTTTTATTATTTCTTCTTTTTCTTAATGCTTTTTCTTAATGCTTTTTTTAGCAGTACATTTGCGTCATCAATGACTGAAATTTGCTGCCCGAGGATATATTAGGCGGAATAGGCATAAACGGAACGACAGACAACAAAGCATGTGTATCACCTCGGGTTAATTAGTATTTGGCTCTCACTGCGCTGTACTGCACCGCCTTTTTGGACAAAAGAAAAGGGTGGAGTGTTTGTTCGCTAGCCTGCACCGTGGGCGCTATTTGAAACGCGGAGGCGGCCTGAAGTCTCACGCTTTGATCGGAGCTTCAAAGATATTTAATGTCAAGTTTTGCATTTCCTACTCCATGGCCGCAATAGAGTGCTTTTCTTTTGGTATTCCAGCAGCTGAGGTTCTCATTTGAAAGGATGTACACATTAAACAGCAAACTAGACAGACTTTGAATCTGACTGATTTCAAGGTGCTATGTCATTCAGTCGGCTCTAGAATGCAGGCTGGTTGGTTCAGGTCCAGCGAAGGCTGACTTGGAAAGGTTCAACCACATCATTTCATGCGGGTTTATCAGCTAATCTCTCCAATCTTGGGTCTGGTTTCCAGACTTTTCTTTCTGCTGATCTTGGACACTTTCGGACAACACACCATGTGCTCAATATGGTAGTCGGTATCAAGCATAAACCAATGAGATATTTGTACCATGCAAACCGGCCAGAATTCACAGAATTTTAAACTGACATGGAAAACCCTCTTCTGCTAACTGCTCTTGACTTGCTGCACAATCATGCCCTCGGAGTTCTTTTATTGCTGACCGACATGATTTGGAGACAAATGAAAAATTTGAAATTTCAACTAATATTTGCCCGGCTATATTCATGACTCGACGTCTGTACGAGGTCGGGCAGCCCGACCATGTTGTGAACTTCAGGGAATATGAATCTCACCTCTAATAGTGCTGCTTTTAAAGGCGCATTGCCTTGACTAGAGCATATCCTTCGTAGATATTTACCTAGATTCCAGGTAGATGCTTACTTGGATCCGTGTGCACTTGTAATGGTAAGTTGAAGCGAATATATGTCTGCACCAAACCCCATTACATCATCGTGTTCTAACAAATAGACCAAAAAAACAGCGTCTGTGACTTGTGCCGGCTCTGAAAGAAAAAAAAAAAAAAAAAAAGAAAAAACGAGTTGGGCAAAGCCATTCCAATGACAAAATTCTTCCCTTCGGTTTTCTCTCTTTTAAAAAAAAAAAAAAAAAAAAAAAAAAAAAAAATTGAAATCTCGGACACTCCGACCTTTGCTCTTTTGGAATTGTAGTCAACAAACCAGGTATCCCATAGTCGGCGCTTGCGCGGGCACAACGAAATAGTCGAGTCAAGCTTTGCAGGTGTAATTAAACGCCCACGAGAGCCGCGCTATTAATAGCATTTGATCTTGTTATGTTTAGAAGTATACTATTTTGGAACAACGGGATCTTGCGAGATGACAATGCGCAGTGTCATACTCGAAGGCGATACCGACGACTAATATAATTTTTTTTCATTTGTTTTGTTTTTCTTTTTTTTTTCCCCTTGCAAGCGCCCTCAGCATCAAAGTATAGAAGACACGTATCCTGCCTTCGACGATGGTGCATAATTCTCCTCTTCTCCTCATCCGGCTTTGGGCCTGTCAATCCTTTCTTTTTGCATTGGTCTTTATTTCTTCCTTCTCTTTTACTCTTTTTCACTTTTACAGCAAGCTACAATGCGTTTTCTCAACTTAGCCGCGGTCCTCGCAGTCGCAGCCTCGGGTGCCCAGGCCCTGGCAGTTGCCCGCGATGGCCTAGACAGCCGAGAGGTCCACATCAACTCCCGCCGCGATGCAGCCAATCTCAAGCTCATGGCTCGCACGAACGACGGAGAGGAGGCTTTCGGCCTCCCAACCCCCGTCCCGCCTGTACAGACGGGTGGCGGCTCGGCTGCACCGGCCAGTCGCAGGGAGAAGTTCCGCGCAACGATTGCTGATCACAAGCGAAAATTGGCCACCAAGTGGCCCGACCAATACAACCGATGCAAATGTATCGCGGACAGCGTGGGCAAGGCTCTCGACCAGTGCAAGTGCGCCGCACAGGAATTTATTGAAAAGCACTCGCAAAAGCCGAATGCCGCCGCCGCCGCCGCGGGCGACGCAGGTGCAAGCGCAGAACCGAAGCCCAAGTTATTGGACCAGTGCAAAACCTACTTCAATCATTATGGCCAAGTTGCAAAGGACCAGGCGTGCAAGCTGAAGGATATGGCCCTCGAGAGACTCCCTGGGCGGCGCAAGCCCACCGAACAAGGTTCTTCTGTCATACACTCAACCCCCATTGTAAACACCCAGGCGACCCGCGTACAAAAGCGAGAGCCCTCCGATGGAACCAAGGCACCCGGGGAGGCCGTGAAGCCGATTCCAAGGACCAAAAACAGCTCAAACCTGGTCAAGTACTTTGAGGACGGATGCAATGCCGTCGCGCAAAAGCTGACACAGGGCGGGTGTGCCTTGGGTGCTACTGGCAACGCTCACTCATACCAGCGACTCCCGAAAGATGCCCCCCTCATGCCATCCAACAGCCCATCGGGCTCACCAGCCAACAGCCCATCGGGCTCACCAGCCAACAGCCCACCGGGCTCACCAACCCACCGTTATCAGTCGCTGCCGCAGGAGGACCCTGACTCGCCGAGGAAGCATTCCAAGAGGTCCAACCATGGCGCTTACGCCGCCCAACCCGCCCAGTTGCCGGATCCTGCAAAGCGTCCCGGATATGACAGTGCCTCAAACGCTCACAAGAAAATGTTTCGAGATATGACGACCACTGCCAAGGGCCTCCTGCGCAAAATGTGGCCCAACAAGGCGCCGCACGGCCAGACGCAGCCGCCCCGATCTACAGCATGAATGCAGCTTCCAATTACGGCTTTGAATTAGACGATACGAACTCATATAGCTGCATATTCACTCTTGGGCGAGGGACGAATCGCAAGCCAGAAAATCCGAAGCAGCATCTTTTTTTAAAAGATGGGACTCGATTGAGTTGGCCGCATTGGTTTAGAGGTTTAAACGCTATCTATTAATATATATGATTCACACTGTAACATGTTAAATGCTTTTTTTCTTGGATTATAAACATTTGATTGACCAAGTCCTATTTATGCAGCTCAGAAGCCTCAGATGTTAACATTGCATGCAGTATCACTCGGGTGATTCGTATAAACAAGTTTCCAAACCCCACAGACACACACGCACACACACACAGCTAATCTACCCCATTCATCAGAACAAGCTAATAAACGTATGTAAAATTGGGATTCTCTCCATCAGTCAGATCCGTAAAAGCCGTCTGATCCTCCCCGGCCAGCAACCCGCCACCCTCGGCCCTCAGCCTCTCCCTCTGGCGCTCCTTCTTCTTGTTCTCCCAGATGAAGGCGTAGCGAAACACAAAAAACAGAGCCAGCTCGGCGCAGTTGGCCACCAGCAGGCTGCCGATGCCGAGCGGGTACTTGGGTGCCTGGTCGGAGCGGTAGAAGAAGGGGCCGGCGATGTTGCCAACGCAGGCGCCAAACCAGATCATGCCCGACACGATCATCTTCTTGGATTGCCCGCCCGTGTTTGAGGTGATGAGGGACAGGGATATGACAAACGAGGCTTGGTAGGAGCCGGTGAGGTAACTGGTATTTTTTTTTTTTTTTTTTTTTTCGGTGTGGGTAGTAGTAGTTAGCTGAGAACCATTTCTTCCGAGACCTGGGACACAAGACGACACAACTCACAAGCACACCAAACGCCCAACATAGGCATCAGCAGGCGCTAGCAGGAACCCAAGCGCGCCTGCAATGGTCGGGACCATGAACAAGGCACAGACCAGAGTGCGGCAGTTGTTGGGCATGAACCTGTTGGCCAAGGCACCCAGCCCGATCCAAACGACCACCAGCACGCCCTGCGGGATGCCCAAGAGCGCCGTCTGGAACGTGTCGAAGCCCAGCCCCTGGATGACCAGCGTCGAGAAGTTGGATATGCCGCCGTTTGGTATGTTTGCCAGGAACCCGAGCAGCGTGAACAGCCAAGTCTTGTAGTCGAGGTACGCCTCGCGGATCTGGGCCCAGTTGATGCGGCGCTGCTCGATGCCCGTCTGATTGCGCCGCATGCGCGCGATCATGAGGAGCTTCTCGTCGTGGCTGAAGCCCCATATTGTGCGCGGGGAGTTGGGCAGCAGGAACAGGAGCACCACGGCCCAGGCGGAGCAAAATGCTCCGACCACGATGAACTCGTACCGCCACGACGAGAGGGAGCCTTTGATGTGGCCGATGCCGTAGCCTTTTGAGAAATAGTTTTTAGGTTAGTGTGTGTGTGTGTGTGTGTGTGTGTGTGTGTGTGTGTGTGTGTGTGTGTGTATGGGCTGTAAGTATGGAGAATTATGGGTAAAATAGAAAAAAAAAAAAAAAAGATTCGGACAAACCGATCAGTCCCCCACCCGCAACACCAATCCCATTCCACGCATACCACGCCGAAATTCGGCTAGGCTGCTCGGCGCGGGTGTAAAACATGGACGTGATCAACATAAAGGCCGGGTCGGCGATGGCCTCGAATGCGCCCGACAGAATTCGCAAAGCCAATAGCCCCGCGAAATTGAAGGCCGCCGCCTGAGCCATGAGAAGAGCCCCCCACATGAAGATGTTAAAGGCAAGGTAGTAGGCCGGCGGGCTTCGCTGCATGATGAGGTTGGACGGGATGGCCCAGATCAGCCAGCCAAAGTAGAAGCTCGAGGACAACCAGGCGTACTCCTCCCCTTTGAGTCCGAGGCCCTCCTTCAGGCCAAAGATTGCAGCGTACGAAAGGGTCGTCTTGTCGACGTACTTTTTTTCCATGAGAGGTTGGTTAGTCTTGGTAGGCAAGCCAAAATCTTCTAGAATGCCGGCTTTGTTTCATACGTAGAAAAAGTAGCAGACGCCCAGCAGCGGCAGAATGTGCATGTCCAGCTTTCGCACAAGGCGCTTTTCGTCTGCCTGGTCGATAGACTCGTCGTTGGGATACCGCATCAGTGCTTGCATGTAGATCTCTGGATGCGCCTGGTTGACAAGTTGGGGCGGAAGCTGCGCCTTGAGATTGTCGCCGTCATTCTCGGCATGCTGGGCTGTATCGGCCTTTGCAACGTCCTCTGGGGAAGAGGGCACTGGTGGTATTTGGTCTGTCATGTATTTTCTTTTCTGCACCGACATCAATGTGTTGTGCAAGCTGAATCTTGTTGTGGCATTTGATGGATTTGTGATCTTTTTTTTTTTTTTTCTGGTTTTAAATGAAAGCGGCTGACAGCTATGGTCGTAATGTGACATGACTGGTGCTGTAAAATGGAGTCGGTTCCGTTATCGCCCAAGACCACGGATCTCTCAACAAGGGGTTGATAGGCTAGGCAGATAAATTGCTTCCCCACGGGGAATCAAGGTGAGGAGATCATGGGTCCGACCCACCGATTGTCGGCATTAAATAGGCAAAATCGGGCAGTGCTCCGGCCGGAAAGCCGCACCAACTAGACACCCCTCGACACAAGGAACTTTGATCGATTATTTCCTCTTTAAATCCTATGTATGGCATCGGTTACGGCACAAAGTTCTGGGTATGTCGTCCAAGTAGGCATTTAATTGGGCCTGCCTCAGTAGTACCTTGCATGTTCATATTTCGTATTGTTCGTTATTATGTGGTAGCACAAAGGCACAAATGATGTGCACACATCTGTTCGGAGATTATCCCGACAGGGCTATGGACGTCTTGTGTCCTGAACAACTCACGTGATATTGACAATTAATTTCAAGTACCCACCTACCTACCTACCGACCTACTTACCTGTTCGTATTTAGACAATAAATTAACGTGTCTGTCATTCTTCCACATGTTAGCATGTCGGGGACATTCAAGTTCTCCCACCTAATTTGCCACCGTCATGCTACAGTTGGCTAACTGTTCCTGAGTTTTACTAACAACTTGTTGGTTGTTGCGAGGTGATGAAAATATAATGAAGCGGTAACAACAACTCCCAACTATAAATGGTTGCCAGGCAAGGGATCATGTACCCAATAGAAGTATCAATATAGATGCAGGCAAAGCACTATCAGATGCACATCAAAACTCAAAAATTGGAAAGCAGAATATGAACCTTGCCCCGTATTGGGAATCGCCTCACGGCCAAACCAAGAGCATTTCAAAGTAGCAGGTTCCCTCAATGTGGAAGCAATCCCAGACTTGATATTCAGCAAACAGGATTTCAAGCAGCGGAAGCCAGCGGCAGGCTCGTATCACCTATCAGTACATACCTGCACCTAGCTGTCGGGCTAGAATCCTATGCATTACGTATCATGCATCAAGATAACTCTAATTGTGAAAAAAAAAAAAAAAAAAAAAAAAAAAAAAAAAGAATCAACAACATACTGTTCGGGCAACCGCAACCTTGACGGCATGCTCCAACATTTTAAATACCGGGAGGTTTTTCTCTTCCACATTTTTTCTCTTTCAGATTTCTTTCCTTCCTTTCCATCCTTTTCTCTTCTGACACCTTCAGCACATTGTCATTCGACTTGCCAGCTAAAGCAGGTTTTTAGTGATTCAGAAACAGTCGACAAGACTCGAAATGAAAGGTTTTTGGAGAGTAGTTTTGGCTGCCGGCCTCGCCTTTGGCCTGCCGCAACCACCCCTACCCACTGCTGGTACCGGATTCATCGGAACATACCAGTGTGCCCAGGACAACTGCCTCCGTGCCGTGCTTGCAACCAACGTCAACCCCAGGGAGCAGGCTAGACGAAAGAGGGAATGTAGCGCGCTACTCAAGACTACTGTGCTTGGCACTCCAACGTCGTGAGTAAAGATGGAAAGATACTGACCAATCAACAAACACATCAGGCATATGCTCCCCTTGGCTAACAAACTGTGCTCTCGGTACTCCCATCAAAGAGTTGTCACTCAAACATGCCGAGCTACGACTTACACCGAGACTGTCCAAGTCACCGTCTACCAGCCCACGGCAACCAGTGTCAGGCTTGAGGATGCCACCACTGCTAGAAGCAACTCTTCTCAGATTGTGTGGCATAATACTTTGTCCGCCTTGGAAATGGCAACCCTGACCAAGCCCACCCCTGCACTGACGACAAATGTCCAATACAAGCGCGACGCGGATGCGTACTGCTCACGGTGCCTAGAAGAAAACCAGCGAGCACGTAGCAGCGGCCATCTCGACAAGCGTCAGCTCTTGCCCGGTTGCACGTTCTGCTCTACACAGTCGACTTTTATAGTGACGCAGACAAGCACACAGACAATCACTCAGAGCGCACCAGGGCCGAGCGTGACGGTCATTCCGCCCTCAAGCACGGCACAGAGCACTGGGGTAAGCTGGCTTTTGGTTCACAGTTTCAGTAGACATGCTGATATTCTAACTACGAGAACTTACATCAGATCCCTTCTGTCACCATTACAACAACATTTACCACCACTCAGTCGGACCTGACAGAAACACACACTAGCACCGTGGTGCCTCCATCACCGGATGTGCCTATTCCGGCGCCTTCAATCCCGGCCCCACTGCCTACGGCTCCAATCCCGACACCGTCGGCCCCGAACCAGGTGCCCACGATCGTCCCGGTGCCCACTGAGCCGATCCCTATTCCAACCTTGCCTACTCCAGTGCCCCCGTCGATCCCAGCACCTACAATTCCCGGTCTGGTCCCGGTACCGACTTTACCCATTCCAATACCATCAATTCCTATCCCGGTCCCGACTCTGCCAATCCCGACTGTTCCTGTCCCCATACCTAACATCCCAATTCCACTACCCACTATACCGGTTCCGATACCAACACTTCCCATCCCATTGCCGACTATACCAATACCGACAATCCCAATCCCTATTCCTACTATTCCTACCATTCCAATTCCAAAAATCCCAATCCCCATCCCTAGTATTCCACTGCCTTCAATCCCAATCCCTATCCCTACTATCCCTACTATTCCACTGCCTTCAATCCCAATCCCCATCCCTAGTATTCCAGTGCCAACGATACCGATTCCCATTCCCACTATTCCAATTCCCATTCCCACTATTCCAGTACCAACTGTACCAATTCCAATACCGACAATCCCAATCCCCATCCCTAGTATTCCAGTCCCAACAATCCCTGTGCCAATTCCTACTATCCCGGTGCCAACGATACCAATCCCAATCCCATTGCCGACGGTACCTATACCGACAATCCCAATTCCCATCCCTACCATCCCAGTGCCGACAATCCCAGTTCCTGTCCCTACCACATCTACACCCATTATACCGATACCAACCCAAACTAGCAGTGAGACATCCACAGTACACGAGACAACAACCCAAACTGTGATTCCAGGTAAGTTTTGTTCCTAGTGCCCGCTGGTTCTTCGTGCACATCAATAACTTGGATTTGAGAAACAAAACTGACTTGCCACGCTACAAGGCCCTTCGGACTCCCCGACAACCCCTATTCCCAGCTCTCCGACCGTTACTCGGACCGTAACGGCTACACAGACGAGCAGCACTCAGACTCCTCCAGTTCCGACCATCACTCCGCCAGTGCCGACAATCACTCCACCGGCGCCGACACCGCAGCCTCCCCCGCCCCCTCCGACCAACACGCCGACACCGCAGCCCACGCCGCCGCCAACCGACGAGGGCAACGAGTTCGCCCTGCTGGCGATCCCAGGCTACGCGACTGGGCTCTGCGCCAAACCCGAGGACTACGTGTCGGCGTGCGAGTGCTACGGCGTGCGGCCGCAGGTGTCGACCAGGCCGCCGGTGCAGGCTGTAAGCACCCACTGGGTATACAACACCGTTACCACCACCGCCACCGTCACGATGCCGGGGACGCCCTGTCGGCGAAAGAGGGAGGTTTGCGCCCCCTTTGCTACTGAGGCGGTTGCGTCGTTGAAATGATGCAGAGGGACAGTGAAAGGGAGGAGCACTGACGGAGAAAACAAAAGAGGATAATCACTAAGGAGATTGAACGGAAAGGTCAATCCACTGGTCATCATCATCATCCCGAAGGCGGATCGTGTCTTGGGAATGTTCCGGATCTTCGTTTTGCGACGTTTGCTCAACCATCTCCCGGGGACTAGTTTAAACTAAAAAGTTTTAGTTGTCCGCACGCCCCTTAATTTTTGCTCTTCGCATTAGGGCAGAAAGAAAGAATCTACTTCCGACTTGCACATCGATCGTTGTCATGTACGACGCCACTCCATGCTTTGGAAATGTTTTAATTGGTGGCCTGTAAGGCTGATTCACATCAAAAGAGTAAGCTGCGTTCATTTGTTTTCACGGGAGGGCGGCTCATGCTCCCCAGACACGCTGCATCATGTGGCTTGAAGTGGGCCCCGCTGGCAAAATGGAGAAGCTTGATGAGGCTGCAGACTCGCTTTGTTTGGCACCCCCCCTTGGACCACCAGCTTTTGCTGCAGCCGATGGATGAAAAAAGCACCTTTTCTCTTCTGGACTTTAGGTGCTTCGTCCGCGTCAACGTGACCACGGGATGACGCCCCCTTGACATCATTGGTCGGGCCCGTCGACCGAAAACCAACATTACAAAAAAAAAAAAAAAAAAAGAAAAAAAAAAACCGGGCAACAGCGTAAGCATAAGGCACAGCATTGTACAGTACGTGATAGCAGAACTTAAATCAGGAAGCTGTCGTTGTGATAACACTGAGCAAAACACATGTGTGCTCATAAAAAGAAAATCTAAAAATATTGTGATTTAGTCTAATGTTAAAAATCAGCTCACAATTTCCGCCGGTTTGCTGCCCTAGTTGCCGAAATGTTGCTGGACTGGCGTGCCTTCCTACTGCGACCGAGCCGGATGAATTACCGGATCGTTTCAGCTGGCACTTTAGCGGGAACACGATTTTAATTCGTGCTGCGAGGCCCTTCGACTTTGACGCTGGACATAATTTTTTTTTTGTGGAATCGCAATTGGCCCAAGAACAAAAAGGGATTCGGCGGCCCTGGCACTCTTGGCCTAATCGGTGTTCCTGGCCTAAGCCGCCCTGCATGCACAAGCAGTGCGAATTTGAAAGAAAAATGCGGCTTTGGGACCGAACGGAAGCGGGGTGACGTGGTGGTGGGGCTGGCGACTGTTTGTTTATTGCTTGTGCTTTTATGCCTTTGAGGAATCTACCCGTCCTGCATTTGCTGCAAATTCAAGATTGTATTTACAATGATCATATTAGAGCAAGTCACTCTTCACTAATATACCACCTTGGGATGACATTTTACCAACGAGAGAACTAAAAGTCCCCAAATGAAGGCGACAACGGACGGTGGCTTGGCAAAACTTAGCCATCACGTGGACGCCAAAGCCCGTCCCTCACCTGGGCAGCCAGCAGGGATGGTCCTTGGTCAAGTAAAGGGTTGATCCGCTGACAAACAGTTCGAGTTCGGACGATGGCATCCATGGGATTTACATGTACCTCGCAGGTAATTAGGGTACGGACAAAAAACGGCGTGCACGGGTGAGATGCATGAATGAATGCACAGACATAGTGGCGTCTGCATTTCCACTGAAGAAAAAGTAATAAAAACAATGTCTAGAGACATGGATGACTACGATAGAAAGCGACAGTCATCGACCAACAAGATCGAATTTGAAGCTGGAACCAAAAGGAATGAATTGACAAAGATGCCATACAAACCAATTCGTGTTAGAGGACGCTTGAGAAAAAAATGTTACAGGGGTTTAACACAATACGGGGAGCGCGGTTAAAGTGGCTCCAGTTAGAAAGAGATGGAGGGAAAGAGAGGGCACAGGAAGCTAGTTGGTAGGCTTGGCTCTGCAATACCCGGCCGGACCCAAGTGGATTCCCCCACTGCTCACAAATCTCGTGCCTGTTCGTACTTGGTACTTGGTGCCGTGCTGTGCCCATCAAATCTCTCCAGCCCAGGGGGTCGCCCTCATTTCGATCCCTGAACGCTTCCTTTTCACGACCCCAGACCCAGACCCAGACAGACCCTTTTTCTCCTTTGTTCCTTTTACTAATCTTTTTGTTTTCCCACGTCTAACCAAAATACACGATTGGATTGACGTCCGAATGATTAGGAAAGAAAAGTAGCATCTTGTTTTCATTGTTGCTTGATTATCATCCTCCCGCTCATCCCTTTTATTTTATTTCTTTATTATTCTGAGCTGCATTCTTGTGTTTGTTGCTTCTGTGTTTTGCGTCACCGTTCAGTGGACACTTTCGGGTCGCGACATCCTCTCGTTAATACAACATACACAAGCCACCTCTCGCCGACGATAATCTGCAGCATTCCGTTCGATTCCTTTTCGACTGTTTGCCGCTCAGTCAGTCCACGAGGCATTACCAATCAGCAGGCGAAACCCTTTTGCCCGGTATTGTCGATCAAATCAACATCAATATTCAATCGTTTCGAAATCCGAGTACGACCAGGAGACCCACGATCCCTCCCATTCAACCATTTGAAACAAATTGGGCGATCTACCTGTCGCGCTAGGTCGCCCACAGCAACAAACGGACTCGACACCACCCACCGCAGACGTCGGGGCGCGAACGACAGACCATTCTCGACGACCACCCAACAGACAATCACGATGAGGTCGACACGGTTATTAGGGGCCGTTTTGCTGATGCTTGGCACGGCGGCAGCCCAGGCTCAGCCGACACCCACTGACGCTGCGACCACGACGTCCCAGCCGTCACAATCGCCTTCACAGACATCGACGACGAGTAGCAGAGGCAGCAGCCAAACTATGTCCCTGCCGCCCATCACCAGCGCAAGTATAGCACCAGGTGCGACGGGACTTCCGACCCTATCAAGGACCACGGACGCCGTTCCGACATATCCACCTCCGGCCGTGCCACCGACCTCGCAAGCGCCCTTCATGCAGCGCTCCAATCTGCCCCAAGGCACCGTTTTCATTGCCGTCGGAGCCATCCTGGGCGCATTCGGGCTGACGGTCCTCATGTGGCGCGCCGTCATAGCCTGCCTGCTTCACCGCGACGTCGAGCGAGCCGCCGCCGCCCAGCACATGGCCACCACCAACAAGGCTGCGGCCTTCCCTGCGCCGCCACCGCCCTTTTACAAGTCGTACAACGACAGCGGCTCGAACCCGAACCTCTTGTCCAGCAACACCGGTCTCAATAGTGCCGGCCCCGGCCCCGGCGCTCCCGGCCAGTTTTCCTCGGCGTCGCTGGGCAGGGGCGTCCGCCGCACGAACCGCGGGCCCACGCCCTCTGCTACGCCATCTGCTTCGAACCTCTTCTTCTCTCCGACGGCGGCGCCTGGTCAGGCCGGCAGTGGGAGCAACCGGGACAGCCGATTCCTTCCCTCGGGCTTCTACGCCGCGGGTGCGGGACAGTCGTCGCCTGGCGGGCCGCGCCACGAGCACAACATCTCGCTCTCCAACTTGCGGCCGGATAGCCGCGGGCACGCGCGCGCCGTTACACCGCCCGACGACTCGCCTCAGTTTGGACCATCGGGAAGCCCCTCGCACATGCCGCAGCCGCACCATCACCACCACCAGCAGAGGAACGTCAGTACTAGTACCATCAACCTCAACAACCCGGCTCAGGGGCGCACGCCAAGTGCTTACCTCGAGGACATGCTCGACGACCCAAATTCGCAGTTGCACTACCTCCCCGGTGGCGCCAGGGCATCGGGGCAGAACCAGCCGCTTAACGGTGGGAGGGCTTAAGCCTGATTTGCTTGGTTGATTCCGACTGTTCTAATATTGTTGTCTGTTTCTCGTCATGATCTCGGTTTATCCGGGGGCTGATTTCTCCTGGCCTTTCCCCTCCATAGTTTCTTTTATTAATCATATTCACGATTATATTCGAAAGATATTCGCATGGGTATACCACTTGGCCAATGCTCGTTCGGAATGTTTTGGGCGGTTTGATACCGACTGGAAAGCATTTGTTGAACATGGAGGGTCGTTGGATTTTATGCGTCTGATCCACGATCTGCCAAGCTTTAAATCGAGGATCCATCCTGCTCGTCTTCCTTTTCTCTCAGGCTTCTAGAAATAAGGTTCTGATCTCTACCAAATCATACCTGTCATTCCATTATTCATGAGACGAATTCCTTTGGAGGTCTTGTGTTTTCTCTATTGGTTACGGTAGGGCGCTCTGTATTTCGTCTCATCAATTCAGGTCAAGGAGATTCAGAACTCTCCTGTTTTGTTCCCCTGTCGGTTTTTAATCTGACTCTTAGTCTTGGTTACCTCTTTGGTACCTGCTCTTTGCTACCTGCTTACGGAATGTACAAGGGCTTTACTTTTAGTACAAAAAATCACGGCTGTTGAAAATACTGAGTTGTTATTAGAAGGAAATTAAATCGAAAATACCACGCTAATCAGTAGCCTGGTAGAATGGGCGCGTATTGGTCATGATCATCTTGTAATGTTGCACAGACCTGGGGAATTAATGTCCCAAGAGCCTGGCTGGTACAACACCACGTACAGAGTCCCCCGGGGTCAACCACGCTGCATGCATGCGCTTTGTAGGAGCGAGAGATATTCACGGGACAGGAAGAGGAGCGCGGCTATGGGGGGTATTTTTGAGGCGGTTTGTACTACGGGCCAAGTGGGATCAGTTCAAGTTATGGGGATGGCATCAGCGGTTCCTTCATCCTATAAAAATTACTTTTGTCACAAAAGGTTTCCCATAGATAAACACACATGTATATATAGTTTAAAAACATCCCGCCAGCCAACAGTCGCTCACAGCTTGGCCTTTCTAGTAATGCCACTCCCGGGCTCCGACCTCTCGACCTTCCACTGTTTCAGGAGCTCCTCTGTCCGCTTCCTCTGCCTTTCAATCTCCTCTGCGACTTCCTTGCCTCTCTTGTTCTCGTTCCGGCCCATCTGCTGCAGGTGGACCTCGTCGGGCCCGTCGGCGAGCCTGAGGGTCCTGATCTGGGCCCACATGTTCGCGAGCGGGGTGTCCTGGCTGACGCCGGCGCCGCCAAAGGCCTGGACGGCGCGGTCGATGACGGTCAGAGCCATGGAGGGGACCAGGACCTTGGCCTGGGCGATCTCGGCCAGCGCGGCCTTGGGGCCCAGCTCGTCCATCTTGATGGCGGCGTTGAGGACGACAAGGCGGGCGGCGTCGATCTCGAGCCTCGACTTGGCCACCCACTCAAGGATCACGCCGTGCTCGCGCAGCTGCTTGCCAAAGGTGGTCTTGCGAGGGTCGTTGATGCGCATCAGCATCCAGTCGAGGGCGCGTTCGGCCTATTTGTTGTTATTATTGTGGGGGGAAGAGTTCGTTAGTATACCACGCTGTGCAGACCAGGGGAAGTTTAAGGGGGGGGGGCAAAGGTACATACAGCGCCGATGGCACGCATGCAGTGGTGGATACGACCGGGTCCCAGGCGTCCCTGGATAATCTCAAAACCGCGGCCTTCGCCGAGCACCATGTTACCGACAGGGACGCGGACGTTGCTGAAGGTGATGTGGCCGTGGCCATGCGGGGCATCGTCGTAGCCGTAGACGCTCAACATGCGGTGGATGGTAATGCCGGGTGTGTCGGCAGGCACAAGAACAACAGACTGCTGGCGGTAGGGGTCCTTGTTGTTGCGGCTCGACTTGCCCATGACGATGTAGATGGCGCACCGGGGGTCGCCTGCACCGGAAGACCACCATTTCTGTAAGATATCAGTCAGTACTGC
The DNA here is from genome assembly GCF_004337985.1 of Pyricularia pennisetigena. Classification (NCBI taxonomy): domain Eukaryota; kingdom Fungi; phylum Ascomycota; class Sordariomycetes; order Magnaporthales; family Pyriculariaceae; genus Pyricularia; species Pyricularia pennisetigena. The sequence continues at coordinate 6,482,463 of NC_043744.1, forward strand.
GTCGCGCTGCTTGGGTAAAAAAAAAAAAAAAAAAAAAAAATGTAGCACAGCCAAACTCACCTGTCCATTGAGCACATACTCGTTCCCCTCCCTCCGGATGTCCATCTCAATGTTCCTCGCATCACTGCTGGCTACCTGCGGCTCCGTCATGAGAAAGGCACTCCTGATCTCACCCTCCATCAAGGGTTTCAGCCACCTCGCCTTCTGCTCCTCGTTGCCGTACTTGGCCAAGACCTCCATGTTGCCCGTGTCAGGAGCGGCGCAGTTGACGGCCTCGGAGGCGACGCGGGACCTGCCCAGCTGCTCGGCCATGAGGCCATACTCGAGGTTCGTGAAGCCTGGCGACTCCTTGTAGTGGCCAGCGGGCAGGAACATGTTCCACAGGCCCAGGGCGCGGGCCTTGCGCTTAAGGTCGTCGACGATGGGCGGGTGGGCCTCCCAGCGGCCGGAGCCCTGGCCGAGCTGGGCTTCGAGGACGGGGTCGGCCGGTAGGCATTCTTCCTTGACGAACTTGGTTACGATGTCGAGGGTTTGTTGGGCGCGGGGGCTGACGCGGTCGCGGCACTGTTGTGTGTGTGTGTGTTTGAGTTTTTATGATTAGTTATGGGAGCTTCGGTGCAGAAGGCGAGCTTGGGAGAGAGGGAGGGAGGGAGCTGTTAGCGAAGTGAGCTGATGCTTACAATGGCGGGAATCTTGGCGGCCATGATTGCTGGTTGTTGTTGTCGGGGGCAATCAATTGGGCAAGGATTATGTGGGAAAGTGTTGGCAAAGGTTCAATCGTACACCGGCGTACGATGGATGGGCGAATAACTAAAGATGGAGGTCGGCAGTCTAGCGATAGCTTCGGCTTCCGCTCAAAAGGCGTCCCAGTCGGCTGTTCTGCTCCTTCGGAGCCCCGACCCTTTGCGTCCTGCCGAGGTTCATTCAGCGGGGGTGGGCCGATTCGCTGCAGGGATCAGGCCCGCTAATCAAATTGTCAAAACTTTGACACCTGGCGAGCTGGTCCAAGCTCTTTTTTTTAATTGTTTATTTTTTATTTCTTTACTTCTTTTGGGAGTCTTGATTGGCTTCAATTTAAGCCATAACAGATATCTAATGAGGCATTAAAACTACACTAGTGGCACTGCTCGACGCAACGGTGCACTCAATTGAATGGTAAGGCTGAGTCTTTCCAATCATTCCAACCATCTTGCTGACATGATGCCTAGAAATCTCAGCATTGGACCAACCAGACCGAGCCGTTGGAAATTAAACCACCTGGTAACCCCGGTGAGATGCTGTTGTGAGATAATGTAGTAAGACGACCATCTAGTCAGATCAAAGGGCGCAAAACTTTTTTGGGGACCAGATTTCGAGGAACTTGTATATGAAGAGGAAGAGACAAAAAGATAAAAATGATCGCCATCCATTTCTTTTGTTGTGAATCGTTCTTAATGCCGCCCATCATCACTATTGTTTGACCACAGTGACCAATCATGGAGGACAGAACAGCAGTTAGTATGATCCCCAAAGAAGATAAGACGTTCGGTTCTGGGCTCACACTCCTCGGGGTCGATCGACCGCACAATCAACTCAATGCCCCCGAGGCAATACCAAACGTCACAAAATATGGGGGGAGTGAAGCCCCGACGGGTTTGGAGATGTACCAGGCCGAGGTTACAGAAAAACGGACCATAGCAGAAAGCTACTGTGCGATCTCGACGTTGGACGATGCCTCGTCGTACCCAGAGGTCGTCAGCGGTCCCTGGCCCATCCCAACTTATTACACACCGTCCGTTTCGGCCGAGGAGAACAAGCAGCCAGAGCTAGAAAACCAGTCGCCACTGAAGCTGCCGTGGTGGCAGAGGAGGAGATGCATAATTGTTGCTGCTGCTACCGTGGCTGTTTTCATCGTCATCGCTACAGCCGTTGGCGTCGGCGTCGGTGTCCATGCCTCTCGAAGCCAACCTAATTCTGATTCTCGACCCCTAAACCCAAATAATGAAGACCAGGGGGCAGTTAAACCCGAGATACCAACAGGCAAGAGCATTTGCGTCAACGCACCATGCCTCGAGGCCCTCGCCGCCGTGGTCGACGCGCCCGATGAGCATCTCGAGCAGGCCACAGTGCATCTTTTCGCCCGCCGCCGGGCAGATGGCATGCTGATGCAAACTTCGTCCAGTTCATCTGGTGTATACCACGGTGAAAACTGGACGAACCGCGGCGGTCCCATCGCCGGCCCCGGCCCCTCAGCCATTATTTGGCAGGCGCCCAAGTACCCCACCGAAGTGCAGGGCGGCGGCGCCGTCGTGACGGTCCTGGGCATCTCCGAATCTGCCGCTTCGTCTGGCGACATCTTCCTCCGACACATCGGGCAAGGCGGCGCCGGCACAGTAGGCGTGCCCATTCCATTCAAGTCCCGAATCGAAATGCTCGGGGCGCCGGCGGCCTGTGCCATCCAACAGGAGCAGCGGTTTGACTTTTGGCTGCAGGCGCGCAACGGGTCCGACGCCAACGGGTCCGCGACGCTATACCACCAGCTCTCTGCCAACGGGGTCTGGTTCTACGACGGCAGGTGGGAAACCGACGTGGTGCTGCAGCCATCACCCAGTAGGCCGGCAGTGATGGCGTCGCGGCCGGGCGTGCTGTGCCGCAACGGACGCTGGAAAGCCTGGGAGCAGCACCTGGTTGTATACGACGGCGACGGCGCCGCGTGGTACCGCGAGTGGAGGCAGGAGCCCGGTCCCCCGCAATGGGGTCCCTGGCTAAACCTCGGGGGCAAATACGCCAGAGGCACGTATCCGGTCCTCGTTGAGACCAACGCCGCGAGGTTCGACTTTTTTGGGCTCGGCAGCGACGAGCAAATGTATTCCATGACGTGGACTTCGGCTCTGGGGTTCGGCACTAAGAGTAGCCTTGGCGGGGGAACGTTTGCCAGCGTGCCTGCCGTCGCTGTGAGCGTAGGGCCTGAGCGGATCGACCTGGTTGCGGTAAGCAAGGAGGATGGGAGGTTGAAGCATAAAGCCATCGGAATCGGAGCTTCCTTGGATGAGCAGTGGGAAGACCTTGGGTTCGCATCTAACAGCGCCCCAACACTAGCAAAAGTGGGCGCCGCAAACTTTGATATTTTTACCACTGCCGTCGACGGGTCGATATGGTATGCACCAGCGCGCATCTCGGAGAGGACCAAGAGCAGCTGGGGCGACTTGAGCTGGGCGCCTATCAAGGGGCTGTAGTGGTAAACACCTGTAATAAAACTCAGAAATCCCCCCACCCCCCACCTCCCAAAGATTTTCCACGCACTATTTATTACTGGGTCAGGGGGGCTTTACATGCAGTTGAGATTTTCAATCCTACTTACAGCTTGCGGCAAAAGAGGCGATGCAGCTATGTCAAGGGGTTGGTATCACTGCTTTGGTCGATTGCATGAAGGAAGAATAAAAAAGAATCCAAATAAAATACCCGACGGCGAATTGACTTGTATGTAAACGAAAGGTAATACTGCCGTTTCAAACGAGCCCGCCTTTTCACAGTGTTTTAACTACTGCAAGGGGAAAGCTGGCCAAATAGTCAAATGATACAAACATCAAACGATACAAACATCAAACAAATCGTCAAACAAACCCATGCCCCATATCCCGAGGCTCTTCCAATTACCACTAATTATAAGCTGTTTCTAACGACTCGAATGGGAAGACCTGATTAAGCGGTAATTAACAACAAACAATTAAACTTTATATTGTAATTCGGAACTATATTTCGTATTCTCCCGAATCCCTATACTTCTACAAAAAACGTTTAATTTTTAAAAACCCATTAAAGTAATGCCAAATATTGAGAACTTTGATATTTTGGAATTAAACATGTCTTACCACATTATTGCTTACAATTCCCTAGTTTTTCAAGTTTTGATTTTCATAGTAAAAATTTTGCGAATTTTATTTTTTGCTGCAATGCTTAGTCTCAGTGCTCAGACTAGACCCCCCTGCTTCGCAGTGGGGACCGAGCGCTCCATGTACCTTTCAACCACATGGTTTTTCGACCAATTACATTGGCCGAAAAGATCGCGCTCGTTCTAGTTTGAGGACATTTTGTCGCATTTCGCCGTTCATGGCGGTACTACCAACGATAATTTGTCGCATTTCGCCGTTTATAACGGGTATATATATTATATTATAAAAAAGCCTTATAAACGCCCTGCGACCACATGTTTAATATAATAAATTGCATTTTTTATACGCGTAACCAATTGAATAGCCGTATATTTAAAATATTATATTTAAAATATAATAGCAAAAGAAACGGTATAATTACGGTATGCAATTGAATATACGAATAAATTATTGAATAAAAAATATAAAAATATACAATGACCTGCGTTAAATTAATTGGAGCTTAAGGAATTTAGTACTAAAAACTGCGTCCTTATATTTAATTTATTTGGAAAGAAATTGCAATATTTAGTTACACTTATATTTTATGATTATATTTAATTATTGTTTTGAATAATAATATATAATATGGGTTTAAAACCAAATATTATTATTGATAATTGAGCGGACTTAAAACTACAAAGTGCATGCAATTAACGTTTAAAACAAAGCTTTTATTAATATTTTAATATTATTTATTAGTTTGTCGAAAAACTGAATATTTTACGCAAATAGGTTTAAAATGAAATGAAATTTTGGTATTTTCGTTCTGTTGTAAGCCTTTATATAATCGCTAATAAACCTCACTTTTATAAATTTTATTTAATCAAATAAAGCAAAAAATAGAAAAAAAGGACATATTTAATATTTCCTTTTATACAAAAATAATATAAATGGGTATTATAAGTCGGACTTCACGCCGACGTTCCTATATATATTTCACTCAACTCCTGAAATTTTGGTTGAATTATTGTAAGAATTGGTAAAAATATAAAAGCGTTTCGATTGTAAATTATATATTAAATTACATATATATTACCTATCCGCCTATTTAACGGCTTATATAATTCGATTTGTATACCAAATTGGAATATTATATTATTTATATACGTACCATCCCCCACGTGGAAAATGCATATCATTTGGCCGCAAAATAAAACAATATAAAATCAATTCAATAATGCAAAAAATCGATTAGAAATATATATTTAGCATTTCTTTTTATAAACGATTCTTCAAGGCGAATATTCTAGATTTCTTTTAACGTGGACGTTTGTTTATATGATATCCAATTCCTGTAACTTTGGTTCCATTACCATAAAAATCGGTAAAAATATAAGCGAGTTTCGATTGTAAATTATACATAAAAATGTGTTTATTTTATCTATTTGTTTATTTAACTGCTTATATTATGCGATAAATACACCAAAGCTTAATACAATGGTATATATGTATATACGACCCTCCACGTGCAAAAAGTATAAAATTTGGTTGAAAATTAAAAATGATACTAACAAAAATCGAAAATCGAAAAAAAAATCGAGAAAACAATACCGCCATAAACGGATTAAGGGCAGGTGGTATCCAATTCGGCCATTATAATAAATAAAAGAATAAATTAAATCGCTGCTAATAGCGGTATTAAACACTATTTTCAACGACATTTTCTTTTTTCAATATTTTGCGTGGTTGTGGAATAATAAAGGAGTGTCGGTCGAAAAAAGGCCAAAACTACCGCCATAAACGGCGAAAATCGACAAGTTGTCCTCAGACCTGAACCAGAGCGTTCTTTGCATGGACCCACAGGTACATTGCAAAGCCGCAATTGAGCCACGCTCAATTGTGGAGCTCTGGGCTTCAGGGATGAGCCCTGAGACTAGGATTTTGGGCCATACCAACTTTCGAAGTTATATTCCTTATTTAACGTCGGTCACCCCCTGCTCGGCTCCCCCACTGTTCGGCACCCAAAAATAACTGTGTAACCACGTTCACCTCTCATGTTCTTTTATAAATATCTCGACCAATTTTTCACTTTTGGATTTACTTTTTTCTATTTTTCATTTTCCGTTTTCCAATCACGCAGTATACCAAGAATCAGCTTATATTTGCAATTAACGACGTTAATAATGGCGATTTAATTGCAAAAACCTCCCAAAAATAGGGAATATCTAAATCTACACTTCAAAATCGCTTTAAAAGTTCTTAACCTTATAAACAAATACAAAACCCTTTTTAAAAGCTTTTTACAAAATAGGGAGAACATTTAATTAATTGGGTATTTACCCAAATAATGTTAAGGCTTCCGCCAACGCATTAAAAATTACGTTTTTTTACCGAACGAATTTTTTAAGCCGCCGGAAAAACAAAAGGTTTTGGGGAACGTTGGATAACCCGTTTTTTGGTTCGTTATCCAATTTTTAAAACCCAAAAACCCCGTGGAATAAAAAACGCCCGGGCTAATAGGGTTATTACGGAAATAATTAAATTTTGGTGGCTTTATATTATTAACCCCGTTATTAACGATATTAAAACCGGAAAATCGGTGGAATTTAGACGAAACCAATATAAAAAAAGGTAAATGATTTAACGGCCTAATATTAGGTTTCAACGGAATTCGGCCGTTATGACGAAAAAAACCTGGAACGCGGGATTGGAGAACTATAATCGAATATATATCGGTTACGGGTATTACCTTCCCTCCCCTCGTTATATTAAAAGGAAAAAACTTATAATAATAATACGATCCAATGGATTTAATATTTTTTAATAATTGGTAAATTTATACAACTGAAGACGGCTGGATAAATAACGAAACGGTTATTAAATAGTTAAAAAAATTGTTTATTCCGTATATTTAATCCAATACCCTTGAAAAACGGCTATTAGTTTTCGACGGCCACGGATTTTATACAACGGACGAATTTATATTTTTTTATTTGCAAAATAATATTTAACTCCTATATTTACCCCTTTATTCGTTATATGTTTCCCAAACATTGGATTTATTGGTTTTTGGGCCTTTAAATAGGTTTATCGATGTTAATTTGGATTTATTAACCAATTCTACTATTTAACAGTTATTGGAAACCGAAATTCTTTTTTTTGCTATAACAAAACCAAATCAAAATTATTTATAATAAAAACTATTTAATTTGGGTAATATATAACGGGTTTATAGCCGGTTAATTTGGTTAACCATTTTTAGGTTTTTCTTGTTAAAAATAGCAGCGCCAACGTTATAAAAAATAAAAATAACAATTTATAAAGGGATAAAACACCGGAAATCCTAACCCAAACAATTAATGACGCGTTTTTATTTATTTGGAAAACCCCTAAAACGACCCGAAATATTCGATTTTAATTGCAAAAACTTTCCTAATCTAATAAAACCAACGCTATTTTACGTTTTTTATTTGCAAAAATTTAAAAAAACTTTAAAACCAAAAATATATTTTGGGTTGACGCCCAGCAAAATATCAATTTATTAGAAGCACAATTGGAGGTAATACGGCCGGTTAAAAAAAGGAGGGTAATTCCGGATCCAAACGAGTTTTTAATTAATAAATAAAGTATTATTAGATTGCAGGAAAATAATATGAAAAATTTGGAATTTTTAGCGGATGAAAAAGAGGTTAATAAACCGGAAACGCCTGAAAACGATTATATTTTTGTTCGTTGATAGTTTTATATTTAAATTAGTTTATAAAAGTAGGTATTTTATTATTAGATTTTCGGGGCGCCGAACAGGGGGGGGGGGCCGAGCAGGGGGTACCCGACGTTATATATGGTACTGTATATAAAATATAAGGGAGTTTGGCGAAAGCTAGCGGCAGCGGGATTTTATTAGCTTTATACCGGCTACCGGTCTATGATTTTACATAAAGCTCGGGAAATTACCTTAGTTACGGCTAGTCTAAACTGCTTATCCTAAAGAAACCCTTAATTATATATTTGTCCCTCGGTTAGAATATTGGGAGTTTTGCACTCCATTTGCAGTTGCCCTTCCGGAGCTGCTTATTAGCACCGCCTCTTAAATAACATTATTAAACCACCTTAGAGGTTTTTAAATTGGCCAATTCTGTAAAAGGTTAATTGGAAACATTCGCACCTTAAAACGTTTGTTTCTTTAGCGGGCCTATGCGTTAAACAGTTTTGCAGGGGCGTAAGGGTTGCCAACATCTCTACCGCATATGAAAATGTCGTGGGGATTTAACAGGAGGCTAATTATTAAAGAAATTGTGATTAAAATTAACTGAAACTCCCTTAAGGGATTGCAAGCCTCCGTGCTTCCCCATTCCCAACAAAAGCGAGGGCGAAACGAGGCACAGAATAATATAAATGTTTTTAGTTCGGGTAATACAGCGGTTTCACCTGAAGATCAAACATTTGATCAAGCAGATTTGGTACAGCTAAACTGCAAATAGATCTAATTTGCGTGTTTCAATTACCAACCATTCTTTGAAACTAGTCAGTGTTTGCCCAGTACCAACCGCGTGTCGGTTAATTATCGCTATAATATAAATTAGCTCTAGGTTTAACAGAAAAAGCCGTCTTAGTTATGCTTGATTTAATCGATTTTGTCTTTACTTTTGTTATCAATCCCGATAATCTAGCCCAGTTATCGCCACAATGAGTTTTATTAAAGTCGCCTGTTATTCCCTAATGGGGTGTTCGTTATTGCCCTTCGTGGCAGGCGAGCCCTGTACAAATCCTGGTCAAAGACGGGCATGGTAAAAGCAAACCCAGACACTTTCTAGTTAGGGTGGCATTCGATGCCCTGTAATAACTTTTCTCAAACGAAAATAACTAACATAAGCTTAACTTGCAAAAAAAGGCACACCCTTGACAACACCGAAAAAAAAGCCTATATAGACGCTGAGCTTTGCCTAATGGCCAAGCCCGCCACTTTAGGTCTCCCAGGAGCAAAAACCAGGTTTGACGAATTGCAGGCCAGCCATCAGTTGCAGGCGTTCGCAACACACAATGTCGTGAGTCTTACTGGAACCCGCCCGAGTTGTTGTTCGCACTATCACTAATGGAATCTTTTACAAAAACTTTTACAAAAGGCGGCATTTCTCCCCTTCCATCGTCTCTTATTATTCGCGCACGAAACAGCTATGCGTACAGAATGCGGCTATACCGGCTTCCAACCGTATTGGCAGGAGCAGCTCGATGCGGGAAAATTTAAATCCTCTATAATATTTGACCCAATAACCGGATTTGGAGGCGACGGCTCCGGACCTAATAACTGCATCACCACCGGGCCGTTTTCCAATTATACTAATAGCCTGGGGCCTGGATACGAAATTACAAACCATTGTATCGACCGAGCTATTGACGATGACATTTCTAAAGGCTCTTCTCAGCAAAATGTGGATAATTGTCTGCTCCAAACGACTTGGAAAGACGCATGGACCTGTATCGAATCCGCCCCGCATATAGGCGGCCACGCGGGTGTTGGAAAGCAAATGGGTAACGGCGTTAGCAGCCCCGGCGATCCTTTATTTTATATACACCATACGTGGTTGGATAAAATTTATGCCGACTGGCAAGCCAAAGATAAAGCGGTGCGTACCAGTTCTATTAGTGGTACTAATATTTCGCCGGATAACGTGCCGGGGTTCCCGCCAAGGCCTGCAAATATCCCGTAAGTTGATTTGTTTCCAGATTTGCAGACGTCGCTTCTTTGCGTGTGCAAAGAGCAAAGCTAATTATAGTTTTATTTCAAACGGTCTCCAGTAAGCCTACAGGCGCAGATGGTGATACAGGTACAGAAACCACCTTGGGCCATGTTATTAACATGTTCGGCATTATGCCCAATAAAACTATCGCCGATGTGCTCGACATTCAGGGAAGTCTTTTGTGCTACCAGTATATTGAGCCGTGAGAGAAACGATGCGATTAAGGTGTGGAAAGGAATAAGTCGTTAATTAGCGAGCTTTACTCCTAACGTCCACTTCTAAGTATATAAATAAATCATTCTTGGGCGAAATTGCCGAAATTTAGACTTGACTTCTTCTTAACTTTCCTAACACGACAGGATACATTTATCGCGATGTTTGTTAAAATTTCATTGCCGAGATTCTATATTCTCTCTGCATAAACTTATTTACCCAATCCTTATATAAAATTAGTACGTGGGTCAAATGGGTTAAATCCGGTTCCCCTTAGCGTGGAAGCTTGCTCGCAATGCAAAAGGACCGAGGGCAAATGTAGCATTTAAATACTCGCCGCCCTGGGCCCTTACCTTTTGCAATATTAGCTGTTAATATTGCTAGTCCGGTGATTCCGATACATTACAAAATAGCTTTTACGAAATGCTATTACTATAACGTAGACTTATAAGGGTTGTAAAGGGTAAAAGTTAGCACGACAGAAAAGGTGATATAAATTATTAACGCATACGAACGTACACGTGCAGTTTGAAGAAGTGGGATAAGAGCCATGTATTTAGGTAGGGTGCGCTAACTAGGCTAACGAGCGTGGCAGCGCTTTCATAGTGTGCATGGCGCTGATTAAACTCCTCTGTTTATGTAATGCCAAGATTTATCTACTGTAACAATTACAGAAATACGGTGTTTTTAAGGGTATAAGTATTGTTTCTTCATATAATGCTTATTTATAGAAATTTACATAATGGCCCGTGGCCAAATTATAAAAAAGCCTTTTGCAAATCTATCACAAAACGTGAGTATAACGGAATCATCGTAAAGAATAGATGCATATTATAATATTCGGCCCAGAAGAATTCAGAACGAGAATTCTAACGGCCCTTAAGTTTATATTTTGATTTTAGCTATATGTTACGGTTGCTACACGGGTAGCTTTTACTAACTAAATAAACTAACGTATACACACTTATTTCAGTATAAACAATATGCTTCACAGTTTAAGAATTTCCCAGTGTACTATCTGTGCAATCTTTACGCTTTACCCTAGCTAACCCCAGTAAAATAAACATTTACATAAGTAACTTTAAAGAACTCCCTTAGCTACTACATGAGATATTAACTTTAAACATTCTGCAAATAAGTTTCGTATATTATAGCTGGCGAGCCGACGCTTATACTAATATCGTTGTCCGATCTATTTTTTCTCAAATAAACTCCCCATTATAACCTTGGTTTATACTTTTACAAGGTAACGATAAAAAAACTTAACGTTGGGTATTCCCTGACCGCATTCCCCTAGCAACTGCACCCCCAAAAATCTAACAACAAAATTTCGCGTTTCGGAAATCGATTTAAAAATAAAACTAATAACGCATAAAAATACAATCGTTTCCAACTTGTTCCGGTTTATTAACCTCTTTTTCATCAGTTAAATATTCCAAGTTTCCTATATTATTTTCCTGCAATCCAATAATGTTTTATTTATTAACCAAAAGCTTATTTGGATCCGGAATTACCCTCCTTTAAACCGGCCGTACCTCCATGTTACGACTAAATAGTTGGGCCGGTACTAATAAGGCCAGGCGGGGTTACACCCCTCCTAACGACACCCGGTCAGAAAAGACACCGACCGATAGGAAAAAGGATTATATAAGAAAAGGATCACGTGACCCCACGTGACCCAACGTGACCGCCAAAAAAAATATAATTGATATATTATATATTAGTTATAACAAAACAAATAATATATTGGTTATAGGATATATTACACGTATTACACCCAGGACGACGGACTATATAAAAACACGCTTATTACTATATGAATAAAACTTAACTTAAAATTATTTAGCAGCAATTAATTTGTACCCAATTTATTATTTACCCCGGAATCGATTATAACTTCACCCCGATTATTAAAAACCCCAATTACCCAATTAAAACGTTTAATTGTTTTAACCCACTGTATTTTACCCTAAAAACAGGTTACCCGATATTATAATCGTAATATTTTAATTACTCCTATTTAATATTTTATTTTGGAGCGTACTAAATAATATCGCCGAAGTAATATTTTTTAATAAAACCACCCCTTAAACCCTTTTTACCATTAACGTTCCGGCCAACGCTAACGCCTTACGTTAAATAGTCGCGACGTTTTAAGCAAAAAATCGATAGTTCCACAAACGCATAACCGAGCAAATTAATCGAATTAATACGAATTACATTAAATATTTTTTACTATTACCCTACAATTACACCTTAAATGTTTGATAAAATTTTTTATAAGAACCCGGGCCTATTTTCATTTTAACGAAAATAATTTCGATTATAACGTAAATAAGGTTATTTACCCAGTTTCGCTATCAGAAAGCAATACGCTCGCCTGGTTCAAACTAATTTTACGAAATTATTTAAACCATAATAAGGAAAAAAACCGTAAAATTGAAATTAACCGCATTTTCGGCGATTACGAGAATTTCGAAAAATATTTTAAAGGAATATTCGGTAATTTAAACGAGGAACGCACGGTTAAACGCAAATTGGTACGTTTTACCCAAACCAAATCGGTATCCAAATATACCAGTTAATTTCGACAAATTACCGCCAAATTATTATAGGGCCACGAAACCTTTATAATACGCTTTTATACAGGATTTTAAAAAATATTAAAAATAAATTTATTAAAAAAAAACGACCCGATATTTTGACCGAATACGTAGAATTAACAATTGAAATCGATAACCGATTTTACGAACGAAAATTGGAACGACGCGAAAAACGCAGCGTATAAGGACTAGTTTTGCGATAAATAAATATAAGACGCAAATACTAATACCCTAAACCATTTCGCCAATATAGTATTTCATAAAGAATATATAACGGATTTATAAACTTTAACGCAATATAATATGAAGAACCTCGTAAAGTATTTAAAAATGGTAAATGTTTTAAATGTAACAAACTAAAATATATCGCCAAATTGTATCCCAAAAACTTTTTAAACCTATATCCCGATTTTATAGTTGGACACCAAAACAACACCCCCGACTCCAAAAAAGCACGAAAATTAAACGCCATTACCCATTAACAAATATAACCGGATAAATATAACCTAATAAACTGGACCATATATTACGACGACAATTATATAACCCACAATAGCGCAAAAATAGACGCAAAATGATACCCGCAAAAACTAAAAAAATACCCGGATTTTAGCAGTAGGAAACCATATATTTATTAAAATTAAACCACCAATATAATTACGCAAATAAAACGCCAAACCACCCGAATTTACGGAATTAAATATTTTAGAAAAATTAAAATTAAAACCATTGGGACAAACCCATTGCATCCGAATAGTCCAACAAACCCCAACGAACGAATCCAGTAACGAATTAAAAGGCGAATTTAACGAAAAAAAGGTTATACCCTTCAATTTATATAATATAGCAAAGGAAAATAACTTTTATATATACGAAAAAAACCCATTAATTTATACCGAAACAACCGATTAGTGCAATTCCCCGGAATGTTATTTCGAATATAAATACAAAACTTTATAGGACCAATTAATCCAATTTTCGGACACCACCCAATTTTAAATACTAAATATCCCACACATATAAAAATCTTTTAAACAAAATATTTTCGGGACAATTGCGAATTACACTTTAGCAGGAAAATAATCCACGATTTCTTCCCACGACGACGCAAAATAACAAATATCCATAAAGTATATACTATTATCAAATTACTTAATTGGGAAATTAAAATAAAGTTTAACACCGACCCAGCGGTAGTTTTCACCTGGAATAACGATTACCTTATAATATATTATAATTAAAAGCAATTTCCATGGTACGAATGCACCCGAAACATTTGTAAAATACATACATTAACCAAAACATAGGCATAATACGAAATAAAATTAAGATGACCAGGGCCCGCACCAATAATTAGAATCGTGTGGAACCCCAGCGTAAAGGACAACGAAATACCCACGAACGTACGAAAAACACCTACACCAATAAAACACCGCTTTAATGAAATTAAAGTTAAAAATAATTATACGCCCCGAAACAAAAAAAAATAAAAACCCACGACGCGAATCCAGTAAACCAAAAAACTAAAATGGCTAAACGGTATAAAACACCAAACGGTAGTAAAAAAACGGAATAAAAAGCCTTTAACAATACGCAAACCACGAAAACAGCACACGAGTATATATTCCTAAATATATAATTTAATGGAAAGCCCATATAACCGCTTTTTAACAGCGGAATATAAAGCAACTACATTTCCCCAAAGATCGTGAAAAAACAACGCATATTTTGGTAATAAAAAAAAGTTTATACCGACTGCAAACCGTAAAAAAAGGCAATTTTATATGGGAACAGCACCATCGAAACAGAAACCGTACACTTTTTAATGGAAAATTATAATTGAAAAAAACAAATGACCTTAAATATTACGGAAATAGGGAATAAAAACATAATTTTAAAAATTCCCTAATTTAAAACAAATAAAACCCGGATAAATTAAATTATTAATGAAATCCGATAGGAAAAACACTTAATTATTAAACGACCTTTAACATAATAACATTTATATAGGAAATAAAAAGTACGGAAAAACCAAATAAAACAAATGGTGTACCAATAGGATAGGCTACTAACCCCGGAATTAATATCGGAAAGAAGCGACTAGTAACAGGTTAAAACCGATCCAATTGCACAATACAAATTACGAAAAAACAGACTAAAAACGGCAAAATCCCAAAAAAATACCAAATTTATACACAATTATTTAACCAAAAACTCGAAACCTGATTACCCGAGCACAGCGCGTTCGACTATAAAATACTATTGAAAAAAGGAGCCCAATTAAAATTCTATAAAATATACGGTTTAAACCCGATACAAATGGAGGTTTTAAACGAATATTTCGCAGAAAGTCTTTAAAAAACTATATTAAACCATCGATATTACCAGCAAAATACCCAATCTTTTTTATACGAAAAAACGGAAAATTACGATTATACGTAAATTACAAATAATTAAAAAATATTACAATAAAAAATTGCTACCCGCTCCCACTAATAGCAAAGTTTCGAAATATGCTTTACCAAACATAATAATCCACAGTATTAATTTTACAGGAACATATAATTTAATCCGCATAAAGGAAAACGAGGAATGGAAAACAATATTCCGCACCAAACGGGGATATCAAATATATTTGGGAGTACCCTTCGGCTTTACGAACGCCCCCGCAACTTTTTAAACCATAATTAACCACGCTTTTAGGAAATGTTTGAATATTTTTATCGTTATTTATTTGGACGATATTTCTATTTTTTCCAAAGTGTTGGAAAAATATAAAAAACACGCTCATACAATCTAACGAAGACTATAAAACGCTAGACTCTGAATTAAACCCGAAAAATACATTTTTTACAATAAACAAATTAATTTCCTAAAATATGTTATCGCCCCTAAAAAAATCAGGATGGAAAAGTCGAAAATCCAAACAGTCAAAAAATGGCCCCAACCACAAAATGTAAAAAACGTTCGGGTATTCCTCGGATTTGTAAGTTTTTACAAAAACTGTATTAAAAGATACGGCGCAATCGCCACCCCATTAACCAATATAATTAAAAAAAACCTAAAATTTCAATAAACGGAATAAACACAGCAAATTTTCGAACAATTACAAAACGCGGTAACACGAAAACCAATTTTCAAAATACCAAATCCGACAAAACCTTTCGAAATCGAAACCGACGTATCCGACTATGCAATCGGAGGACAATTTAACCAGCGAAGGGAGAAAAAACGCCTAACCTTTGTGCCTTTTTTCACAAAAATTATATAAATGAGAACTTAATTACCAAATCCACGATAAAAGATTTATAACCATTATCCGAACATTCGAAAAATAAAAACCATCATTATCCGCAATTAAATACGAAATACTAATTTACACGGACCATAAAAACTTAACCCATTTTACCACCAGCAAAATATTGAATAAATAATCAATTGAATAAGCAAAATTCCTATTAAAATTCCATTTGAGGATTATTTATCGAAAAAAACAGAAAACGGTAAAGCCGTCGCTTTTAGCCGAAAACCAGATTACGAAAACATAAGATTTGAAAAAACACGGAAAATCTTTATAGTAAACGACAACGGAAACCTTTTACCAATTTATCGAAACCTTATAACGACCAATACGGTAATTACACGAAAAGAATACGGAAAATCCACGAAAATAAAGCCCACGGACACCAAAGATTTTCCAAAAATATGGAAACGGCTAAAATAGTACCATAATTTCAAAGGAATACGATAAAAAATACGAAAAACTATTCAAAATTGCGAGCTTTGCGCAGAAAGCAAATCCGCAAAATATAAGCTTTATAAATTTTTACAACTTTTACCAACCCCTAATAAAACCTGGTAAGCCATTACAATAAACTTTATTTTTAGATTACCACTTTCCGAAAAACCATTTACTAAAACCAAATATAATAGTATATTAATTATAATAAGTAAATTTACCAAATACGCCTATTTCCTACCCTTTAAAAAAAGTAGTAACGCCGAAAAAATCGCTTACACAATTTTACAAATGATTGTTAATAACCACGGACTTCAAAAAAAATTATTACGGATAGAAATAAATCTTTTACATTAAAGTTTTGGATATTTTCAATAAAATGGCTGAAAACCGATTACAAATTATTTACAATATTCCGCCCATGAATAAACGGATAAATAAAACGAGCGAACCAAATATCAAAATCATGCCTGAAATACTATATAAATTATAAATAGGATAATTGGGTACGATTATTACCCATTATATAATTCGCGTATAACAGTTTAAAAAATAAAGATTTCAAAACAGCCCCGTTTTATACCAATTACGGATTGGACCCTACGGTATATGGAAAGCCAAAAACCACGATTACGGCCCCTCGAACCGATAAACAAATAAACGAACTACGAAAATTCCACCAAAAGCTCCAGTAAAAATTAAAATTCGTACGAGAAAAAATAACCAAATACGCGAACCAATATCAGATAAAAGGACCATTTTTTTAAAAAGGAAATAACGTTTATTTTATTCGACGTAATACCAAAATAAAACGACCAAATAGCAAATTTAATTTTAAAAAATTAGGATTTTTTAAAATCGATAAAAAGATTAGCGAAACTAATTACAAATTATTATTGCCAAATATTATAAAAATCCATGTTACGTTCCATATATTATTATTGGAACCGGTACTGTACGGCACCAATATTTAAAAAACAATCGAAATTAACGTAAAAAAACGTACGACGTCGAACGAATATTGGACCATAAACGCAACCACGGTATAACAAAATATTTTATTAAATGGGAAAATTATGGATACGAAAAAAATATTTGGGAACCTTTTAACCATTTCCAAAATTGTTAGGAATTATTCCGCAAATATTATCAGGAATTGGATCTGCGAGCAGATTAGCCAAAAAAGGACGACTTAAAAAAGCACCATTTACCATTCCTAAAAACTAAAAATCGACCAAAATTTGAAATTATACCACTAAACGAATTTACAAAAAATCGATTAACATATATAACAAATTAAAATATACCAACAAAACAGTTTACCAATTAAGTACTGCGTGAAAACATTTATTTTATTTAATAAAAAAAGATTTAAAAGATATATTGGGAAAAACAAATCCCAGGCAAAATTGGAATCCGGAAAAAACGATTCCAAAAACATTTTAAAAAAGATTTTAACCGATCGCCGATGTTCTTTATATTTTATCTTTTTACGCTCCATTCGATTTAACTCCTTTAAACTATGGATATCAGGACCAACCGCTTTTATCATTTTGTTAAACCATATTTATTGTTATTTGCGTAAACGAAAAACTTTTTCCTCCGCCGCCTCCAATTGGGATTGAAATTTTGAATGTTAAACCGCGATACTAAATAGCTGTTTTCGGGAAATATCCATAATAACGCATCGCGAACGACCCAGGCGAATATATTCGATATAACGAAAAAAATCCCGAAGCGATATAGCGCATTTCGCAACCTTTTGCGATTCGTAAATAAAATGAAAAAACATTTCGACCGCCGAAAAAAAACACAAAAAACAAATCGTTGCGACGAACGGTGGACGCGCGAACACGAAATTTAATTACGCGATTGGATATAACCTAAAAAAATTAGCAAAAAGAAAATATGGAAATAAAAATAAGGATTAAAGGAATACAAATTATTAAAAAACTAAAGGGATTTGGCTAGAGGAAAGGAAACCTAATATTACGAGCAAATAATTAAACCGGTACCAATAAAGCCAGGCGGGGTTATACCCCTTCTAACAATACCCGGCCAAAAAAGACACCGACCAATAAAAAATAGGATTATATAAAAAAAGGATTACGTAACCGCACGTAACCGCCAAAAAAACGATATAATTAATATATTATATATTAATTATACCAAAAGAAGTAATATGCTGGCTATAGGATACATTACACATATTACACCTAAGACGATGGACTATATAAAAACACGTTTATTACTACGTAAATAAAATTTAGTCGAGGATTGCTTAGCAGTAATCAACTTATACCCAATTTATTATTTACCTTGGAATCGATTATAACTTCACCCCAATTATTAAAAACCCCAATTACCCAGTTAAGACGCTCAGCTGCTTTAACCCACTGTACTTTACCCTAAGAACAGGTTACCCGATACCTTGATCGTAACACTCCAATTGAATTTCCAATAAATTAGTTTTTTATTAAATTTTAACTAATAAAATATCTTTGGTTTCAAAGTTCTTTTTGGATTTTTGCAAACAAAAACCGTAAAATGGCGTTATTCTTTTCGGATCGGGAAATTTCCTGTAATTGAAATCGTATATTTCGCGTCGCTGTGGGGGGTTTTCCAAGTAAAAAAAAACGGGTCGTTCATTTTTTGGGTAAACCTTTCCGGTATTTTATCCTTTTCAAAACCGTTATTTTTATTTCTTTCGACGTTGGCGCTTCTTTTATTTAATAAAAAAGGGTTTAAAAGCGGTTTAGTTAAATTTACCGGCCATAAACCCGTCGTACGCCAACCAAATTGGATAATCTTTCCAAAGAATGTTTTTAATTTGGTTTTTAATAAAAAAAAGGGAATTTCGCTTTCCAATAACCGTTAAACAGCAAAATTGGGTTATAAATCCAGATGAACGTCAATAAGCTTTTTTTAACGGCCCAAAAACCAATAAATCCAATAATCGAAAAACTTGCGACGAAGAAAGGGGTAAGTATAGGAGTTAAATATTATTTTGGAGGTAAAACAATATAAATTCGTCTTTAACATGTAATTTATGGCCGTCGAAAACCAGTTACCGCTTTTCAGGAGTAATGGGCTAAATATACGGAATAAACACCTTTTTCGAACATTTTATAACCGTTTCGTTATTTGTTCACCTTTTCGGTGATATAAAACTAACAATTATCGAAAAGGCCTAAATCCGTCGTAAATTATTAATATGATACGTCTTTTCCCGTAAACCTTACGAGGGGAGGTATGGTAACCCTCGTTAGCGACATACATTCAATTATAATCGTCCAAACACGCGTTCCGGGTATTTTCTCACTATAACGGCCGGATCCCGTTAAACCTTTATACCGAATTATTAAACTTTTTACCTTCCATTATACCGGTTTAATCCATATTCCACTTAATTTCCAGTTTAATATCGTTAATAACGGGGTTAAAAATATAAAACCACCAAAGTTTAATTACCTCCGTAATAGCCCTATTAACCCGGGCGTTTTTAATTCGACGCGGTTCGTGGGTTTTAAGGATTGGGTAACAAACCAAAAACTAGGTTATCCAACGTTTTCTAAAGTCTTTTATCTTTCCGGCGGCCTGAAAAATTCGTTCGGTAAAAAAGCGTGATTTTTAATGCCTTAGCGGAAACCCCAAAACTATTTGGGTAAATACCTAATTAATTAAATGCTTTTCCTATTCCCTAAAAAACCTTCAAAACGGATTTTGTGCTTTTTAATAAGGTTAAAAACTTTATAAACGGTGAGGAAAGGTATTTTTAGGCATACCTTATTTTCGGGGGGCTTTTGCAATTAATTTACCATTATTAACGTTTTCAACGACAGAAGTAAGCTGGTTTTCGGTATATTGCTTTATTGGAAAATGGAAAATTAACCCAGAAAAAAGTAGGTCCAAAAGTGAAAGATTTATCGAGATATTTATGATAGAAGTTGGAGGATAAAAATGAAAGTTTTGTTATTTTTGGGTAGCTAACACGGGGAGTTTCCATTAGGGGGTGCCCGACGTTAATTAGTATTATTTCCGTTAAACACTTTTATCTTTTTTATAATATTACTGCAAGACTACTAATTTAACATACTGCTAAGGTGGGCGGTTTAAATTAATAATAGAAGATTTTTCTAATATTTAGAATGAACAAATCCATAAATATATATATATATATATATATAATTAGACAATATACACAAATAATAAACAAATACGTTTATATTACCGTTATACGTTCTCAAACTTCCGGCTTATGGCGCGATTATGCTAGCGTGAGGGCTTATCCTGGAACGAACGCTCCCCAATTGATCCACTTCGTGATTTGATTGCGGGGTTGGTTGTACCTGTGGGTTAGGTAGTCTCAGTGCTCAGACTAGACCCCCCTGCTTCGCAGTGGGGACCGAGCGCTCCATATACCTTTTAGCCAGATGGCTTTTCGACCAATTACATTGGCCGAAAAGATCGCGCTCGTTCTAGTCTGAGAACATTTTGTCGCATTTCGCCGTTTATAACGGTATTATTAAAAATATACCTAATGTTGCGATATCGCTAATTATTATTTTATTAATATAACGATAACTTATAGTATTTTGCCGTTTATAGCGGGTCTATACAAAATATTCGCATTACAATGGCAAAAGAAAATAGTATACCCATAGCATGCAATTAAATATTCGAATAAAAAAATGAATAAAAATTATAAAACTATATAGTATTTTGCGTTAAATTCATTGGAGTTTGTTGATTATTTGAAGGCCGGCCGCGTTAATATAGCCACTGTATTTGGAAAAATGTTAAAATATTAAATAAAATTTGTAATTCTTTATTATATTTAACTTTTGCTTGAAACAATGGTATATAATATTAGCTTTAGTCTAGTTTACAGTTTTTATAGCTTAGTCAACCTAATACTGCAAAATGCATGCAATTATCGATTCAAACAAAAGTCTTATTAATATTTTTATATAAATTAACAATTTGTTAAAAAATTAAATAATTTAGGCAAATATTGGGTAAATGAAGATATTTTTACTTAATACGTTCTTTAATCAATTTGTTAATAAATTTTATATAAGTTTTTTTTATAAATTTTATTTAATTAAATAAAGCAAAAAATACAGAACAACACAAATTCAGCATTTTTTTATATAAAAAATAAAAAGGGCCGGTATTGTAAATCGGGTTTTACGTTAACTTTTATTTATGAATATAATCCACTTTTTCAAACTTTGGTTTTATTAATTGTGGAATTGGTAAAAATGTAAAAGCATTTCGATTGTAAAATATATATAAAAATGAATATACTTTACCTATCCGCATATTTAACGGCTTATATAATTAGATATACGTACAAATATATGATATTATATAAAATATATATATGCCACCACCCACGTGCAAAAACGACAAAATTCGGCTGCAAAACAAAAATAATATAAAATTAATTAAATAAAGCAAAAAAATTGATAAAATACACATTTAGCATTTCTTTTTATAAAACAGTTTTCAAAGCCGATATTATAAGTAGGACTGGGTTTGGACGTTTGTTTATATACGCAATCGAATCTCTGAAGCTTTGGTTTTATTATCGTCAAAATTGGTAAAAATATAAACGAGTTTCGATTATAAATTACATATAAAAAATATATACTTTGCCTATCCGATTATTTAACTGCTTATATAATCTGGTACAAGCACCAAAATTTTTCATAACGATATATACATATATACAACCCTCCACGTGCAAAAAATATAAAATTTGGTCAAAAATTAAAAATAATATTAAAAAAAATCGAAAATCGAAAAAAAATCGAAAAAACAGTACCGCCATGAACGGATTAAGAGCAGGTGGTATCAAATTCGGCCATTATAACAGATAAAAGAATAAATCGAATCGCTGCTAATAGCGGTATTAAACGCTATTTTTAACGATATTTTATTTTTTCAATATTGTGCATGGTTGTGGAATAATAAAGGAGTTTCGGTTAAAAAAAGGCCAAAAATACCGCCATAAACGGCGAAAATCGACAAATTGTCCTCAGACCTGAATCAAAGCGTTTTTTGGATGGACCCACAGGTACATTGCAAAGCCGCAATTGAGCCACGAAGTGGAGCGAAGTGGATCAATTGTGGAGCTCTGGGCTTTAGGGATGAGCCCTGAGACTATGGGTTAGGTCCACCTCACGTCACGCTCATTTTAATCTGCGGACAACTTGTCGATTTTCGCCGTTTATCGCAGTATTTTCGGTATTTTGGCGTCCAAAACTCCGTAATGAAAAAGAGATAAAAGGCTCAAAAATAAGCGGATTGAACGTTAAATATGACATTTACTGAAATTATTAACAACAATTAAATTTATATTTGTGTTAATCCTAACGGTAGAACTGGATCCCACCTGCCCTTAATCCGTTCATGGCGGTACTATGTTTTCGAACCTTTGTCGATTTTCGTTTTTTTATATTCTTTTTTATCCAAATTTTAACGTTTTAGCACGTGTAGGATAATATCCATATATATAACGATTTGTACAGCTTCTATACATATATCATATTTTATATACCGTTAAATAATCGATTGGTTAGTATATATTTATTTATATATATATATATATATATATATATATATATATATATATATATATATATATTTATTTATGTTATTAGCCTCTTCGTAGTGCTGATCGTTTAAGAGAACGTTATTATACAAGTATAAAGATATATATGTTGATTGTGAGTTCTATGAAACTGTGTAGAGGTGAGCTTCTCAACGTCCTTCCGTCTTATACTCGCAATTGGGCGGGTGAGTCACGTGCAATTGGCCTATGCGGCATTGCACGTGATTTATCGCTCTCCTGTTAGTTTGACCGCGATTCCCTTTATTCCAATACCGGCAATTCTTTCGTTTTTGCACGCGGTTAATACCCTCTAATCCAATAGCAATAACAAATTATAAAGCGAAAACAACAGAAACAATTATACAAATTGCGGTACATTTTCTAAAAACGGTTCTGGTGCTTATTCGTTGCGCTTTTTCTTTTTACAACCCGTTATAAATTCCTATTATAATAATTGTTATTTACGTAACCTCCCTTGACAATAATAATTTTAAATAGTTTCGTTTAACGTTCCTATTATTGGCTTATTTTTTATTTCGATTGCAACGACATCGTTTATGAGTAATTATAAATATTTGGCGATTTTGTTACTTATAAAAAGGCTTTTTTCTGCCACGAATTCCAATACGTACCTGTAATAACTTTTCAAAACCTTTTTTCAACATTTTTTAAATCGTTTTTTAGCAATTATCTTTTTTGGCCGTTTTGCTGTTTATTTATGATTTTGTTTGCCTTTTTTATTAATCGGTTTAATTTTAATCTGATTTTTGACATTATAATTGCTTTTCCCGACGTTTCCGACGAAGGTAAACTCTTATTTTTAACTTTATCGTTATATTTAACACTATTAATCGTTATTTTTTAATTTTGCGCCTACTTTTTCTTTGACCTACTTTAACTCTTGTTTTGCGAACAAGCAAATTAAACAAACCCTTTCTTATGTATATTGAAATGTTATTTCGCCGTTTGGTCGTTCCAACGAATGCAAACAGGGTTATTTATGCAAACCAATATAAATTTATAATTTAAACCTCTTTTTTATTTGGTTATTTAATATAAACTACTCAGTCCCACTATCGCTTTCAAACCCGCGATGCTGTTCCTTCGTATTTATAATCTGCAAAATACCGGCGCGCAATTTAAAAACGAACCCAAAAAATCAGGTTTTTTGATTTACCATTAGCACTCCTAAAAAACGGAAGGCCTAAACGCCTCCCGTTCAAATCTTTATGGCGATTATTACCGTAAACCTATTTGAACGTTATTTATATGTTTTAATCCATTCATAACAGGTTTTAGGATTTTGATCGGTGGCGCACAATTATTAAAAATATACTAATAATCGCTTTTTATAAGAGCAATTTTACCGCGAACAATAATTTTAAATATTTGGCGTCGGAGGAACGCCGATTTGTTGCTTATGCTGCTGCTATTCGTTAATTCAATATTCTATAAATTCAAGGAATTATGCAAACCGTATATTATATTATGTTTAAAAAAAAGGATAAAAAAATAATAGCGAGCATATTTAACCTAATATAAAGCGTCAAGGTTTTATAACGCTGTTTTTTTTTACCATTGGTAAAAACGTTGCGGTATTTTTCGGCGTTTTTTATCGATACGTCTCACTTAGCGGGGGGCTTTGTCAATTACCAACGACGTATTATATCGTTTCGCCGTTCCCAATTAATTTAATGTATTTTATTAACTTTCTCGGTGTTACCGTTAAATTTTGCAATTTTTTAACCATTTTTCTAATGCGTATTATCATCCAATCAAAACTAATAAACTCGGTTAAAGCCCCAGTGGGCATTTCTTTTATTATAAAATTCGCCGGACTAGCTTTTCCTGAAATCCACCTAATTCTTTCAATTTTACGATTTCATATAACTGTTTTAAGCTTACAAAATCAATTATAAATTGTTTTCCCGCTATTATCCCTGTTAACAATATGGGTTGCTAATAGGGGGTCACGCATTAGCCTAGGTGCGGCGTGGTGCTAGTTGCGTTATAAAAGCCTGTAATTACAGGGTTTGTATGCACTAAATTCACTAATTTTGGGATTAATTGATTTAATTCATTAATGGGGGAAACTTTGCTTTGTCTCCCTTACATACTCTCCGACATCGAAGTGGGGGTCCGCACCCCGCAAAGGGTCCCGGTGCCGCACTCGATTTTCCGAAAAATTATTTTGTATGCGTTGTTGAAAAAACACCTTTATTTCCATATAACCCATTTTTGGGTTCGCACAAACTTGCTAATTTAGTGAAAATTTCAACCGGGTACAGGGTAGTTAATTCGTAAGTGCAGGGTGGGTATTAAACCCGGTACAGGGTGAAACCCCATTCGCTGACATTTTAAATCGCAATTCCTGCACCATACACAGAAAATGTAACAGAAAATCCGACAGCCCCAACAGCCCCACTTCGGCACTATCTATTGTGGCTTATATACAAATAAAGGTGGACCCATTACATGCAAAATAGCGCATATAATTAACAATCCCCAATTGTATTCAGCGTCCGTATAAAAATAGGCTGTTCGCGTACATTATTATAAGCGAAAAAAGTAAATTTAACCATTTCAAAATCGTTCCGATTATAGTTTTTAATATAAGCCTAATTTTAAATCCACTAACCATATTTTAAACAGCGTTTACTAACACGTCTTTTATAATTGTATAGCACTTGGTCGTTAACCAATATATGATATTACCGGTTATTTAAAAACCGGTTTCCCAATCCACGGAATATTCGTTCCCGTAAAATATTACGTATCCGCTTTGGGAATTAAAACCTTTATCATTAGTAAAAAACCCGTCGACAAATACATATAATTATGCTGTTTTAAAATCGATTTGGATATGGGAGAGCTTTTTTTGTGCCTTTGGGTGCTACCATTCGATTCGTTTATTCATTAAATTATAATTTTCGTTATCGGGTTTTATTATTTGCGCCGCCGCGGTATAGTCGAATACAACTTCCGGTTCATAAATCGATACCACGTACGCCCTTCCAGCTTGTTAAACGATGTATTAATATTTCACCCCAGGTTAATTTGTCGTTATAAACTGCAATTAGTCAAATCGTCCTTTTTAGCGCATATTTAAACTTCTGTTATAAATTTCAATTAAACAACCCTTAAAACTTTGTTTATTTTCTAATTATAAAATCATTCATAACTTAATTTAAAAACCTGTTTTTTCAAGCTTTTTTGCTCTTTTCGAATAAATTTTTCATTTCACAGATTTAACGTATCATTTGTTTGCATTTCTATAATACCCAAATTCTCATTTTGATTGGAAAGGAGTAAATACGGGTCGCAAAATGATAAAATGAAATTTAAACAATTTTTATCATAACGCTAATATATAACGAACCAATATGAACTTCCTTTTGCGAATCCGTAAAAAGGTTTAAAAAATTCAAATATTATATTAGCGAGATATTAATATTCAAGTTATCTCGGGATATGCACGAAAACGTCCTTTTATAATTTCGTAAAATTTTAAATATACCTTCGGCTAATATTCCTAAATATTAAGTCGTATCCGGATTATTTTGCAACCGGTGTAAAAACTAATATAAGTTTTGAACTGCACCGTATTATTATAGGTAATCCAGTAAACAATCTCTTTTTTTCGAAATCGTTATACCCCTGTATAATAAAACGTGAGTTTTTTATAGAATTGTTTTAATAAACTTTTAATTTCGTTTACAAATCATATTCAGAAAATTCTTTAATTATTAAACTGCTTTTTATTTACTGTGAATTATATGCGTTATTTAGTATATAATGTGTCCACTTTTACTTATTTATAAGTCACAATAAATAGTGCTGAAGTGGGGCTGTTGGGGCTGTCGGATTTTCTATTATATTTTGTGTGTATGGTGCAGGAGTTGCGATTCAAAGTCAGCGAATGGGGTTTTACCCTGTACCGGGTCTTATACCCACCCTGCACTTACGAGTCAGCTACCCTATATTTGGTTGAAATTTTCACCAAGTTAGCAAATTAGTGGGAACCCAGAAATGGTTTGTATGGAAATAAAGGTGTTTTTTCAACAACGTATACAAAATAATTTTTCGGAAAATCGTGCGTGGCACCGGAACGCTTTCTGGCGTACGGACCCCCACTTCGATATCGGAAAATATATAAAGGAGATAAAACAAAATCTCCCCCACCAATAAATCAAATCTATTAATCCAAAAATTAGTGAACAATATAATGCATTTAAACCCTGTAATTACAGGCTTTTACAACGCAATTAGCACCACGCCCCACTTAGGTCAATGTCTAACCCCCTAGTAGCAACCCATATTGTCAACAGGTTATAAGCCCGGAGAGGTTCTAGCTTGTGCATTAAAGTGCATTTTGCATCGCTAGAAAGCCTGAAATTTAGGTTTTATTTTGGTTATTGTCGCATCCTTACAGCACGTATATTGACGAAGATAATGCTGTTTTTGTGCAAAATTGTTGGTTTTAGGCGCTAATTCAGCACCGAACCCCCCTGTATTTTAATGGGGATCGCTAAAAATTAGCGTTCGATTTAGGCCCTTTTAGGTACTGCAGCGATCGCTTGCATTGCAAATCCAAAAAAAAAATTTTGGTGTGGTTTTTGTGGATCGTGCACGCCATTGTAATTGGTTCAAATTTTTAGTAGGGTTCACGCTAGCGAGTCAGGGCCAAAAACCCCTATATTCGTTCGCTAATAGCCCACTAAATCCTAATGCGTTTAATAGAGTTTACAATAGCCCACAAACCCATTAGCGGAATTACGTTAGTAATTAGTTTACCCTGCACGATACCCTGCAATTTGCCCTGCACGATACCCTGCAGTCTACCCTGAACCCATTTAACGAATTAAATTCGTTACGTGCACCTGGATTGGTACAAATACCAGGGCACCCATTAATTGGGGATTTCAAGAATTTAAACCCTGTATTTTAATGGACTTTAACCACTAAAAATAGCAATAAACCCTGTAATTAGCAATTACAGGTTTATACCCGTTAAAAGGCAAACGGTATAGCAAATTCTAAAGTAAATAGGGTATTTACCTTTAGGCAATTAGGTTAGTTAATTATAGCTATAAATTAGCGAATTGCAACTATAATTTAAATTACCTTACAATGGAAAATAACCCTATATCGGGCCTTCCAGGCCCAATTCTAATAGAGAGGGGGCCTAAACCCAGCCCAAACGAAGTTTTAACCGCTAAATTACAGGCCTAAAACCTGCAATTAAAAGCGTTAATTACGCAAATAAATTAATTTCAAAGGACAATTTAACAATTAATTACCCGATTAACCCTGAAAAACGGTAATTCCATTAATTTTAATAGCAATTCGGAAAATAAACCCGTTACCGCACCCTTTAATCCACCTGGTAACCTAATTTTAGGTGACGGGATAGGTAAACAATTATCGAAACGGGTATTTTCCTTCCCCGAAAATTATAAATTAATAAGGGTTAGCAATTACGATTTGTGGAAACCGGCGTTAATAATAGAATTTGGGTTTATAGAAGCAGCGGAATTTACTACCAACCCTAAATTTGGCTATACCCTACCGGAATACGGGCAATTAATCCGATTATTGCTTATAAAAAACAATTTAACCACGAAACCTTTAAAATCCATTGCATGGTATTCTAACCCCGTAACGGTTTATAAAACCTTGGAAAATAATTATTCCGTTGCACCCGAAATTAGTTGAAATTCACTATATCGGGAATTCCACGCTTTAAATTTTTCGAAATTTAAAGGAACAATACCTGAATTTAACAACCGTTTTACTTTACTGGTAACTAAATTAGCGAATACCAACGTATAAATTAACCCCGTAACTGTACGAAATTAGTACCTACGGGGCCTGGAAGGGATATTTCTTACCTGGACCGAACGCCAACGCAAGACCCAACGGGCCTTGCAAACAATAGGCCAAAATTCGGAAAAGTTAAATTTGGAATACCTTATGGCGGACCTTATATCCGAAAATTCAATTTCAAGTTTTATAACAGTTAAGGCCGTTAGTTATAGGTTTAAAAGCAAAAAGACGGGTACAAAATAACGCTTAAAAAAGCGCTAAAAAGGAAAATAATGGGCAGGAAAACACCTTTAAATTACGAAAAAAAAGTAAAAACTTTAATTCGCATTCTGCTTTTGCAAAAAATACTAAATCCTCCTCCAGGGAATTAACCGCTGGAACGTCCATAATGTTTATTGATTTCGAATTATTTATGGATTCGATTCCAGGTAACGTTGACGAAGGCGCAACGTATAACGTTTCGGAATAAGAGGTTAATTCCGCTATTAGCGGAATTATAAAATTATATTCGGATTCGGATTCGGAAACCAATACCGGTAAAACGTTAAAACTATAGATTTTAGCAGCTAATTCTAAAGTTAAAACGAAGCCTGGACGCGGCGTAAAAGGGACCCCTAAACTATGGAAGCTAAATTACCCTATCCTGTACGATACAGGTAGCACGCACCATATTTTTGCAAATAAGCAATTTTTTACCGATTATACCCCCGGTTTTACAGTCGAAATCGGTACAGGAGGTGGCCCTTTTAAGCCTGTAGGTACCGGAACTGTAAAAATACAGGTCCGTTACGGCCAAAAAACTAACGAATTCAAAAAGGTTACGTTAAATAACGTTTAGTATATCCCCTGGTTTGGAATAAATATCGTTAATGGTTTTATACATTATAATATAAGGGGCGTATTATTAAAAAATACCTTGTACGATAAGGATCGCAAGGGGTGGGGACGTTAAAATACCGTTAAACATTTGTTTTGTTCAAAGGTTAAAGGGTGCGATATCCTTATTCGAAATAACGTTATTTCGAATCACGCCTGTATAATAGGTGAATATAACACCGTTTTTAGCATGGCCTTACAGGGGGTTACAACGGCTTACGCAGCCCCGTTGGAAAAAAAATTAAATAATATAAACCCTAAAAGGGACTATAGAATTTATACCGATTCGGAACCGGAAAAAAATACGGTAACGGAAGAGCTAAATCCCGAACCAAATGCGGAAATAACCGTAAATTCACCTGTAACGCAGAAATGTAGCGGTAAAAGCCCCGAAAATCCACGCACGATTGGGCCCCGTAGGCCCGGCATACCGCTAAATAACCCTTTATGCAATTTGATACAAAAGGGACTATTTCCGAAAAAAAGGGGGTTTCCCATACAAAGAATCCTTTGTTAAAACCTTTTTTATTATCGGATTTAGAGCAGGCCCCTGTAAGTTACCTTTTTTTAAACCTAAAACGGACTACGGACGGTTGGTTAACCCCTAAAAAAAACCGAATTACAGGTAATTGTAACGAAATCCAAGTCCAAAAAACCTTATTATAGCATAGGCGTTTGGGGAATGTAGGGTTATTATTGCTAAAAAAAACCGCTAAAGTTACAAAAAATCTACCTAATTTCGACAAAATTAGGGCAATTACCTATATTGCTTATATTAAAACTATTTTTATTAAGCGTACAAATAAGGTCGCATTTTTTACACCCCTTAATATTTTCAATTTTATGTAAGGTAATATAGTGACTCTTAACCCTAATCCTTACAATAAAAAGCCCGTATTTTTGTTATTAGTGGACCAAAAATCACGTTTTGGGTAATTTATTCCACTAAAAAATAAAGCCGGACCTACGGTTTTAATGGTTATTAAAGGTTTTTTTTAGGGTTTTAAAGGCTATATACGGGCGCTACCCCCTAAATTTTCACTTCAATACGGGGTACGAAATTAATACAACCCTTTAAAATTGGTTTATAAATAAAGGTGTTAATTTTAGCATTTCGAATCCTTATAACCACGGCCAAAACGGATTAATGGAATAATCCGCTAGGGTTATCTTGGATAAATTTTGGTTTACCATTATAACGGCGGGTTTACCATTATATTTATAATATTATTTACTATTTGCCGTAATTAATTTAATTAACCGTATAGCGGTAACTAATAGGGATTTAACACCTTACGAGGAATTTTATTCCGAATCCCAACCTAAATTACCGTATAAACCCAATTTAGGGTATTTCCGGGTTATTGGTATTATATACCAGGCTATTGTTCCGCTGGCAAAACGCCAAAAATTTAACAAATTGGCTCCCCGCACCGAAACGGTAAAATTTTTAACCCATTTATCAAATTCTACAGCGTTGGTTTACGCACCCGCTAAACGGGCCGTATATAAAACCTTCACCGTAAAAATTATAAAGGATGTAACCGCTGAAAATTTGGTTATTCCGGGGGAAACGCTACAAATTTTAAAAGGGGAAACGCTACAAATTTTAAAAGGGGAAAATACAAATTTAAAAGGGGATTTTAATTTTGAACTTGAAAACGAAATTAACAACGTTCCAGCGAATAATTATCCCCTGAAAAACCCTGAAAATACAGGGCATTTACCACCAGTTACAGAGTAATTACCACCCGTTTCAGGGCATTTAAACCCTGAAAATACAATGCCCGCCAGGTTTGTACAACCTACCGTTCGCCCCCCAAAACCTATAACGGTAGCGGTATTTAATCCAGTATTTAAAACAACGGAAGTTCCGGTGTCTTTAGCATTTAGAATACAAATTATGGAGTTAGATTCGCAGTTCGAAAACCCAAATTTAATTGATATAAACTACGTACATTATTTTTGTGTTCAAGCCAAAAAGAAAATAAAAAAAAAGCCCATTAAAGATGGTAAACCTAATAATTACCAACAGGCCCTAACTAACCCTGAAAATGCTAAAAGGCTAACTGTTTCAACGTTTAAATTCGACCGAATCGTTACTGCAAAAACCTTCCGTTTTATTCCCAAAATTAAAGTACCTATAAGCCGTAAACTCGTTTCTACCCGGCCGGTATTTAAATTAAAAAAGGATAAAAATAATAAACCTATAAAGTATAAAACTAGGCTTATTATAGGGGTTTTTTACAGTTCGAAGACCTAAATTATATCGAAACTTTTGCTAATATTAATATACTACCTATTTGGCGTAAATTATTAATTATAATTAATGCATAAAATTGGGAAATAGAACAAATCGATTTTGTCGGTGCGTTTTTAAATAATAACCTTACCGACGTAAATATATATTTTCAAATTCCAAACGGTTTTAACGAATGGGTAAGAAATTGTAACCTTACCACCGTTCAAACTTTAGTGGAAATGGGTTATAACCCGAAAAAATTGCAGGTTATACAATTGGAAAAGGCGTTATATAGTTTGAAATAAGGTCCAGAAAAATGGTAAAACAAACTTAAAGCCCTATTATTTAAAAAAGGTTTTAAACCATTAATCTTTAATCCCGCTGTTTTTTATAACGTTAATTCCAAATACTTTATCGTTATTTTCGTAAACGATTGCCTGCTAATGAATCCTAATTGCAATATATTTAGGATTTAAAAGCCCGTTTTAATAAGGTATACGCGTTGGAAAACAGGGGCCTTGCAGCCTATTTTTTAAACGTTTAAATTATAAAGGATAGGCCTAAGCGCCTATTTTGGCTCCATTAAAGTTGATATATCAAGGAAATATTAGCAACGTTCGGATTATTTAATTACAAACTTATATTTATTCCTTTATAACCGAATGCTAAAATATAATGGGGGTAAACCCGTAAATTAGCTGGAAATTATGTTATTACAGCGTATTATCGGCACCCTTATGTATTTAATGCTATTAACGCGCCCGGATATCGGTTTTACGGTTTAATAGCTTTTAAGTTTTTTAATAAAAACCATTATAATCCACTTAACGGCAGCTAAAAACCTATTACGTTATTTAGCGGGTATTAAATCCTTATTTATTTGTTACGGGAATAAAGTATTTAAAGCCGAATTACCACCCAATTTATTAATAAAAGGTTTTAAAAACCTAAAATAACTGGGTTTTAGTAATAGCAATTTTACCGGGGTTAGGGAAAATTCAAAATCCATTTACGGATATTTGTATACCTTATTTGGGGGCCCTATACCGTGGAAGTGCAAAAAGGTTAATATTATAGTTTTAAATACTCCAAAAACCGAAACCGATGCCTTAACGGAAGCCTTGCGTGGAATACAGTGGTTTAAAAACTTATTTATAAAGATTGGATTACCTATAAAAGGCCCTATTGCAATATTTGGAAATAATACAGGTTTTATAGCTAAGGTATATAGCCCTACGTACTATTAACGTATTAAATATACGTTATTAAAATTTTATTACGTACGGGAATTAATTAGAAAAGGATTAGTGACCTTAAAATACCTGGAATCCAAACAAATGCCCGCTAATAACCTAATAAAGCACCTAACGTTTCCAATTTATAAGGTTTTTTTAAAATTTATAGGGTTTAAACCCCTAAAAACTTAGTTTTTACTTATTAAATTTTCGGCCATTTAATTAATTCGTTAATTAATTACCCATTACATTTCCTTTATTTGCAAATACTGGATTTTTGTTAGCCCAATACCGTTTATATTACGCGAATCTACCCTGCATAAGTTAATTAATAAGCAATTTATACCGACCTTATACAAAAAGTTGAATTAAAATTGAAAAAGCGCGTATTTTGGGCGATTTACGCATTCGAAATACCCTATATAATATGCTTATTTTGGACTGTTACCAACGAACAACCAAATTAACTACCTGGCTTAATAATAAATTCCGTGGGTCAATATTATGTAAATCGGGGGTTCGAATCCGGGGGTTATTATAATTTTGGGGGTTTTTTCCAATTCGGGGGTTCGTCCATTTTAAAGGTTATAAGTCGGTACAAAAGGCTTAGTTATCCAAGGGGTTTATATCGGGAATTCGAGTTGGGTTGGGACATAAGGGGGATCTTTTTTGGGTTTTATTTTTTATATATTTGTCTTTTCCGACTTTATGTAAGTAGTAGCAAAAAAAGGGGGTGTTAATTATATGCGTTATTTAACATATAATGGGTCCACTTTTATTTGTATATAAGCCACAATAAATAGTGCCGAAATGGGGCTGTTGGGGCTGTCGGATTTTTTATTGTATTTTGTGTATATGGTGCAGGAGTTGCGATTTAAAGTCAGCGAATGGGGTTTTACCCTGTACCCGGTCTTATACCCACCCTGCATTTACGAATCAACTACCCTGTACTTGGTTGAAATTTTCACCAAATTAGCAAATCAATGCGAACCCAAAAATGGTTTGTATGGAAATCAAGGTGTTTTTTCAACAACGTATATAAATAATTTTTCGGAAAATCGTATGTGGCACCGGAACGCTTTCTGGCGTGCGGACCTAGTCTCAGTGCTCAGACTAGACCTCCCTGCTTCGCAGTGGGGACCGAACGCTCCATGTACCTTTCAGCCACATGGCTTTTCGACCAATTACATTGGCCGAAAAGATCGCGCTCGTTCTAGTTTAAGGACATTTTGTCGCATTTCGCCGTTTATAGCGGTACCACCAACGATAATTTGACAAATTTCGCCTTTTATAACGGTATTATTAATAATAGACCTAATGTTGCGATATCGTTAATAATTATTTTATTAATATAAGGATAATTTGTGGTATTTTGCCGTTTATAGCGGGTATATACAAAATATTCGCATTATAATGGCCAAAAAAATAGTATACCTATAATATGCAATTAAATATTCGTATAAAAAAATAAATAAAAATTATAAAAATATATGATAATTTGGGTTAAATTTATTGGAGTTTGTCAATTATTTAAGTGCCGGCCGCGTCTTTATAACCACTGTATTTGAAAAGATATTCAAAAATTAAGTAAAGTCTGTAAATTTTTATTATATTTAATTTTTATTTTGAATAATAGTATATAATACTAATTTTAATTATACTTACATTATTTATAGCCTAGCAGACCTGATACCGCAAAGTGCATGCAATTATCGGTTAAAACAAAAGCTTTATGAATATTTTTATATTAATTAACATTTTGTTAAAAACCTGAATTATTTACGCAAATATTGGTATGATTAAAAGAAAGCTCAGTTTAGGCATCTTTTTATCAATTTATTAAAGAACTTTTATTTACTTTTTCTCTATAAATTTTATTTAATTAAATAAAGCAAGAAATATAAAAATAATACATATTCAGTATTTTTTTATATAAAAAACAAAAAGGGCCGGTATTGTAAATCGGGTCTTACGTTAACGTTTGTTTATATACATTATCCACTTTGTCAAATTTTGGTTTTATTAATACTAAAATTGGTAAAAATGTGAAAGCATTTCGATTGTAAAATATATATAAAATTGGATACATTTTACCTATCCGCATAATTAACGGCTTATATAATTAGATATACGTACCAAAATGTAGCATTGTATTAGATATATATATGCCACCCCCACGTGCAAAAACCACAAAAGTTTGGCTGCAAAACAAAAATAGTATAAAATTAATTAAATAAAGCAAAAAGATTTATAAAGTACACATTTAGCATTTTCTTTTATTAAACAGGTTTTAAAGCCGATATTACACGGAGGATTGGATTTGGACGTTTGCTTATATACGTAATCGGACTTCTGAAGTTTTGGTTTTATTATCGTTAAAATTGGTAAAAATATAAACGAGCTTCGATTGTAAATTATATATAAAAAAGTATATATTTTGCCTATCCGCCTATTGAACTGCTTATATAATCTGGTATATGCACCAAAGTTTGGTATAATGATATATAAATACATACGACCCTCCACGTGCAAAAATTATAAAATTTGGTCAAAAATTAAAAATAATATTAAAAAAAATCGAAAAAATAATACCGCCATGAACGGATTAAGGGCAGGTGGTATCGAATTCGGCCATTATAGCAAATAATAAAATAAATCGAATTGCTGCTAATAGCGGTATTAAACGCTATTTTCAACGATATTTTATTTTTTCAATATTATGCGTGGTTGTGGAATAATAAAGGAGTTTCGGTTAAAAAAAGGCCAAAAATACCGCCATGAACGGCGAAAATCGACAAATTGTCCTCAGACCTGAACCAAAGCGTTCTTTGGATGGACCCACAGGTACATTGCAAAACCGCAATTGAGCCACGAAGTGGAGCGAAGCGAACGGAGTGGATCAATTGTGGAGCTTTGGGCTTCAGGGATGAGCCCTGAAACTAGTGCGGACCCCCATTTCGATGTCGGAGAGAATGTAAGGGAGATAAAGCAAAACCTCCCCCACCAATGAATTAAATTTATTAATCCAAAAATTAGTGAATAATATAGTGCATTTAAACCCTGTAATTACAGGCTTTTACAACGCAATTAGCACCACGCCGCACTTAGGCTAATGCCTAACCCCCTGTTAGCAACCCATATTGTTAACATTTACCGGTTACAGGATTCCTACAGCTAATAATATATTTACCTCCCGTTTATATAAACATTTCGAACGGTTTCCCGGGAACTTTAATTCGGCTTTTTCGTTTATATTTAACGGTAAATTCGTCGGTTCGTTGCTTTTTTTCTATTGAAAATTGGGTATTTGCCGTTTTGTGTATTTTCCTTTGCAATTATTTAGATTTCGTTTTTATATAATTTTTTAATTTCAAACACCGTTTTTAAAATTCCGTCTTCCTTTAATATTATATCCATAGGTGGTGTTTAAATTTTAATTTTGGGCTTTGCGTTCCTTGTTTTTATAAATTCGATTCGAACATTTAGTCTTCGATTCCCCGATCCTTCAAATTTTCTTTTACGTTTTAGCTGTTCGGCTTTTGGGTATTAGAATTTTAGTTCCGTCGATATCACTTCGTTATCATTTTTTTAATTGTTTTATAAAACGGGGGTATAGTTTTATATACGTATTTTGGAACGCGCAATGGCTATTTACTATATTAACAATTATTTTCGAATTCACTACGTTAAATACCTTAAAAACCCGGTCCGTTTATGTTTTGCTCTGTATATTAAAATCTTTAATCCCAATTCCAATAACATTGGCATTCACAATCCAATATTCGGGCTATTCCTCGTTTTCATTATTTTCTTTACTTTCCTTTGCGCCAATATGTTTTTAAATCCCTTCATAGCTTAATTAACGGTCTCGGCGCGTTATAATTGGTTTTTTAAAAGCGTAAAATCGTGGGTAATACGTGGTATTGCCCCGAATACCAATAAAGTAGGTATTAGGCCGTTCGGGCCTATAATATCGTTCACGGATTTCACCGTTACTTATAATACGTTTTAAGGTATTATTTCCTGGCACCCGATTTTGATTATTTCGTACGTTTTTCGTAACGGTTCAAAATAACGCTCGACCTTTCCTAATAACCAATATACCTCGATTGGTTCCTGGTTGCATATTATACCGAAAATCCGTATTTTTGTCTTAAATCCGGCCGCGGTAAAGTTTATATTTAAATCGTATATTACAATATTAGGTAATCCTCAATATATATCAATCCACCATTTTTTTAATATTTCCCATATTCTTTACTCTATTATATTGTTTAAAAAACGTACCGCCTGGGATACCGTGTTTACGTTAATTACGTGCAGGATTAATTTAAATTCCAAAGATATTACGTTAATTACGATTTCGTAATTGAAACTTATATCGTCCTTTAAAATGAATTCAAAACGTCATAATACGTTTTCCTTTATTTGGCAATAATAACAAAATCGGTTTATTAATTTTGATACATTTTAACTAACCTCGTGGCCTCCCCTTTTTAATGTTTTCCATAAACGTTTTACTTCAGCGTGGCCGAACTTTCGGTTAACCGTTTTCAGCTTTTTTTCGGTTAAAAATGTTATCAACGTGCTTTTTATTTTGATAAAATACTTCTCCGGTCCTCCTACTTTTAATCCTGGTAGGAAAAATTATGGGTGACCCCTTTTGCGTAAAACTGGCATATTTGTATTATCGACCTTTATAAATTCGTTATTGGTATTGTTTAAGTATATACCGAATTTTCCATATCCCCAATGCATAAAAGAAATAGTACTTAATTTAGTATTTCGTAGAGCGTTATAATACCAAATTATATATCTAAAATAATTTCTTTTATAGCGGTACTCCTTCCGCCTATTCCGAAACGCATTTTGATTTTACTGGGATTCGATTTATCGATTTACATTTCCGGTTTTTTTCGTTACAATATCCCTATTTAACCACCTCCGGCCGTTAATATCGCTGCAGCGTTTATATCCGGTATAATTCCATACTATACATTGATTAAGCTTTATTAATTTAGAATTTGATGCTGTAAGCCCTTTCGCTGTTTTTCGTTTCCTTAAGCCGCCATTCGGATTTAATTTAGTTTATGTCGGAACATTTCGTTTATCAAAATTACCACTGTTTCGTAATTTATAAGATAAATTTACATATATCCGTTTCAATCGTTTATATATATTTTTTCGTTATTGAATTCGTCGTTCGAATTTTATTCCTTATATTTATTATTTCCATCATTTTTACCATTGGTAAAAAACTGCTTATTTCCGCGTTGGATTCCTTTTTAATATTTTCTATTACGCTTTTTTCATTTTTACCACCGTTATTTTCTTTCCTTTATTTATTTTAAAAATCTATACCCCGGTTTACCGTACAAATAACATCCTTAATTTTACAAAACTGGCCAGGCCGTTTATTATATTGTTACGACTAAATAATTGGACCGGGACCAGGGATACCAGGCGGTGTTACACCCGTCTTAACGACATTCGACCAAAGAAACACCGACCGGTAGGAAAAGGGATTATATAAGGACTTAATTGCGGAATAATACATAACAATTAAAGAATGATTTTGGTTGATTTGTAACACCTGGATTAGGAATTACAAATTAAACAAATTAATAAAAAACTACATTAAAAACATAATTTATACAAAATACGTTCATTTCCATATATAAATAGATTCGATGTTAAGATTGGCTAACAGTAATTAAACTTGAATTAACTTTAATATTAATTTAAAAACGATTTTGATTTTACCCGAATTATTAAAGCCCCCAATCACCCAATTAAAACGTTCAATTGCTTTAACCCACTATATTTTACCCTAAAACCAGGTTACCCGACATTTTAATTGTAATATTTTACTTATTTTTATTTGATATTTTGGCGCAAACTCTACCGAATAATACCGCCGAAAGAATATTTTCCAATAAAACCACCCTTTCAAGCCTTTTTACCATTAACGTTCCGGCTAACGCCGACGCCTCACGTTAAATATTCGCGAGGTTCCTAACGGAAAATTATTAATTCCAAAACCGATTA
The DNA here is from genome assembly GCF_004337985.1 of Pyricularia pennisetigena. Lineage (NCBI taxonomy): Eukaryota > Fungi > Ascomycota > Sordariomycetes > Magnaporthales > Pyriculariaceae > Pyricularia > Pyricularia pennisetigena. The sequence goes on from NC_043744.1 coordinate 6,521,456, forward strand.
ACTAAATAAATTAATCAAACTAATTGGAATTATATTAAATATCCTTTACCATTACCCTGCGATAGCACTGTAGGTAACCTATAAGCATTTTTTATAATAACCCGGGCCTAGCTTTATTTTAACGAAAATAAGTTCGGTAATAATGCATGTAAGGTTATTTACGCAATTTCGCTGCTAAGAGGCGAAACGCTCGCCTAGTCCGAAGCAATTTTACGAACTTACTTGGACTACGACAAAAAAAAACCGTAAAATCAAAGCCAACCGCATTTTCGGCGATTACCAAAACTTCGAAAAATGCTTTAAAAAAACATTCGGTAGTTTAAACGAGAAGCGCACGGTTAAACGTAGACTGGTACGCTTTGCCCAAACTCAACCGGTATCTAAATATACCAACGAATTTCGATAAATTACCGCTGAATTATTATAGGGCCCCGAAACCCTTATAGCGCGCTTTTACGCGGGATTTATAAAAAATCAAAAGCGAATTTATAAAAAAGCCGACCCAACATATTAACAAAATATGTGAAATTAGCGCTTAAAGTCGATAACCGATTTTATAAACGAAAATTGGAAGGACGCGAAAATCCCAGCGTATAGGCCCCAATTTTACGATAAGCCAACATAGGACGCAAATACCAATACCCTAAACGGCTTCGCCAATATAATATTTCCTACGGAATATATAACGGATTTATGGAATTTAACGCGATATAATATAAAAGATTTCGTAAAAACCCCAAAAATAATAAATGTTTTTAAAATAGTAAGCCGGGACATATTACCAAAGTTTGTCCCAGGAAAGCTCGAAACTTGTATCCCGATTTCATAATTAAATATCAAGAAAACACCCCCGATTTTAAAATTAAATTACAACGATCTAACGCAATAAATTACGAACTAATAACGTTTCCGGACCACCACGAATTAATAAATTGGATTATATAGTACGACGACAATTATATGGCCAGTAATAGCTCGAAAATGGATGTAAAATAATACCCGCAAAGGCCCACAAATACCCGTGTGAACATGGCTAGCGCAGGGCTAATTATACTAGCCACCCTACATTATCTTATAGCAGCTAGAACGGGCTAATTCTATGAGGTAACCTGCATTAAATAAATAGATAAATAACAAATAAATCGTATACGCGGTTATTATACACACAAAGCTTTATAAATCACGTCTTTGGTGATAATTTTAACACCAATACAAATACGTCAAATATAATCTAGCTTAATGGTGTAATGCCCGTACCATAATCTATATCATATATACGTTGTTAAAATGCGTGGGTTGGAATCCCGTTGTGGTCGCAGATTTTCTGTGTATGCATAAGCACAATAGGCCGTTAGGCTCAATGGGCCCTTAGGCTCAATAGGTCGGCAGGTTAGTCACTTGAGTAAGGCCAAATCATATGACGTGGCCCCGCATTCCGGACATCCGGATCGAAGATTTGCACCTACGGATTCGAACACGTAATTCAAAACTTAGCCTTAGATTTATCACCTTCATACCTTTATTAATTTAACGATTCAACGAAACGATTGTGTAATAACAATATATTATCTCTATTACCCGCTAGCAGACGGTTATCTGCCATTTCAACGTTCTATCAGCCTTATACGTAATCTACCTTTCCCCGCGTTCAAGATTAAGCTTATTCTATCTCGTAACCTCTTCACAACCCGGACCTTAATAACAGGAGACCGCGTATTTGTTGGGGCCAAATCACCAGCCAAATTATATACTAAAACGCCAAATTACCCGAATTTACAAAATTAAAAACTTCAACAAAATTAAAACAAAACTATTGGGACAAACCCACCGTATTCAAATAATCCAATAAACGCCAGCAAAGAAATCCAATATTAAATCCGAAAACGACTCCAGCGAAAAAGAGATCATACCTTTAAACCTATGTAATATAGTCAAGGAAAACAACCCCTATATATACGACAAAAAACCAATCGATTTATACCAAAACGACCAAGTAGTAAAAGTCCCCGCAATATCATTTCGAATACAAATATAAAACTTTCTAAAACTAATTAATCCAATTTTCGGAAACCACCCGATTTTAAATACCAAATATTCCAAGTAATTTCAAAATTTCTAAATAAAATGTTTTCGAAACAATTGCGGATTACATTTTAACAGGAAAATAATCTACAATTTCTTCCCACGACGCAGAATAATAAATATTGACGAAATATATACCACCACCGATTAACCCAATCGGGAAATTAAAATACGATTTAACACCGAAGCAGCGCTAATTTTTACCGCTCATAACAGTTAGCATATAATATATTTTAAGCAAAAATAACTTCCATAATACGGATACACCCAGCGTGTTTACAAAATATATAGATTACCCAAAATATAAGTATACTATAACATAAGAAATTGCGATAACCAAAAGCCGTACTAATAACTAAAATGGTGTAAAACCCCAGCGTAAAGAATAGTAAAATACCCATAAACGTACGGAAAACCCTTACATTAATAAAATACCCATTTAATCAACTTGAAGTTAGAAGCAGCTATACGCCCAGAAATAAAAAAATAAGGATTTATAACGCGTATTGAATAAGCTAAAAAATTAAAATGGCCAAACGGTATAGGGTATTAAACGGTAATAGTAAAAACGGAATAAAAAACCTTAAACGATACGCAAACTACGAAAACAGCACACGAATATATATTTTAAAATATACGATATAATGGAAAACTTCTATAAGCGCTCTTTACTAGCAGGATATAAAACAATTACAATTCCCCAAAAAATCGTGACAAAACGACGGATATTTTGGTAATAAAAAAATTATACCGATTGCAAACCGTACAGTTTTGGATAGAATTCTATAAACGAAAAAAACAAATTATTTTGTATATTACGGAAATAGGGAATAAAAACACAATTTTAGGAGCTCTTTGGTTTTCGAAAAAACGACCCCAGGATAAGTTGGACTATAAACCAAATTTAATAGGAAAAACACCCAATTATTAAACGATTTCCAGCATAGCAAGGTTTATATAGGAAATGTAAGGTACGGAAAAGCCAAATAAAGCAAATTACGTACCTATAGGAAGGATGACCAACCCCGGACTTAATATCGGAAAAGAAGCGATTATCCATAGGTTAGAATCGATTTAATTATATAGTATTAGCCGGAAAAATACAGACGAAAAATGGGAAAATCCCAGAAAAAAACCAAATTTATATACGATTATTTAGGTAAATATTTGAAACCGGATTATCCGAATACAGCCCGTTCGACTCTAAAGTATTGTTATAAAAAGGAACACAACCAAATTTGCACAAAATATACGGTTTTAATCCGATGTTAATGGAGGTTTTAAACGAGTACTTCGCAAAAACCTTAAAAAAAGATATATTAAATTATCGATATTATTAGCAAAATACCCAATCCTTTTCGTAGCAAAAAAACGGAGAACTACGATTATGCATGGGTTATAAACAATTGAACGACAGTATTATAAACAAATCGCTACCTATTCCCACTAATAAAGGAATTTCGAAATGTATTTTACCAAATATAATGGTTTACGATATTAAATTTTAAAGGAATTTATAATTTCATTCGTATAAAAAAAGGTAAGGAATGGAAAATAGGATTTCGCATTAAACGAAATTATTACGAATACCTGGTAATATTTTTCGGTTTTACGAACGCCCCCGCCATTTTCCGAGCCATAATTCACCACGTTTTTAGGGAATATTTAAATATTCTTATGGTTATTTATTTGGACGATATCCCTATTATTTCCAAAACGTTGGAAACATATTAAAATTACATTTATATAGTTTCAAAAAAGCTATGAAACATTGAACTTTGATTAAACCTGAAAAATGTATTCTTTATAGCAAGCAAATTAATTCCCTAAAGTATATTATCGCCCCAGGAGCAATTAGAATAAAATAATTTTAAATTCAAACGATAAAAAAATGGCCGCAATTACCAAACGTAAAAAACGTTCGGGTATCTTTCGAATTCATCAACTTTTACAAAAGGTTTATTAAAAATTAAGGCGCGATCGCCACCTCATTAACCAACATAACCAAAAACAAATTTAAATTACAATGGACGGAATAAATATAACAAACTTTGGAACAGCTACCAAAGGTAATAGCACGAAAACCAATTTTTAAAATATTTAATCCAGCAAAACGTTTCGAGATCGAAATTAACGCATCCAATTATGCAATTGGACGACAGTTTAACTAACGATACAAAAAAAACATTTGCACCGTTGCGCCTTGTTTTGACAAAAATTATATAAATCAAAACTTAATTACCAAATCCACGACAGAAAACTAATAATTATTCTGCCGATATTTGAAAAATGGAAACCATAATAATCCGGAACTAAATACGAAAAATTAATTTTTACGGACCATAAAAGTCTCACCCATTTTACCGCCAGGAAAGTAGTAAGCAAACGATAAATTAAATGGGTAAAGTTCCTATTAAAGTTCCACTTTAGGATTATATACCGAAACAAATAAAAAACGGCATGGCCGACGCCTTTCACCGAAAACGAAGTTATAAAAATATAATATCCGCAAAAACACTAAGGGTTTTTACAATAAATAATAAAGGAAACCTTTGACCAATTTACCGAGACCTTATGATTACGAACACGGTAATAATAGCGCAAAAAATACGAAACGTCCACGGAAATAAAACCCAGGGACACCAAAGAATTTCTAAAATATGGAAACGGCTAAAACGGCATTATAATTTCAAAGGAATACGACAAAAAATACGAGAAATTATTAAGGATTGCGAACTTTGCGCAAAAACAAATCGGCAAAATATAAACCTTATAAATTTTTATAACTTTTACCAACCTTTTATAAGGCCTGGCACACCATTAATAAAAAACCTATCGTTAAATTACCACTTTCCGAAACACTATCTTCTAAAACCAAATACGATAGCATCTTAGTTATAATGGACAAACTTACCAAATACGCCTACTCACTACCCTTTGAAAAAAGTAATAACGCCGAAAAAATCACTTATACATTTTTACGAAGAATTGTTAATAACCACGGACTTCCAAAAAGCATTATGACGGATAAAAATAGATTTTTTCGATTTAAACTTTGAAAGTTTTTAATGGAATAGCTAAAAGCCAACCATAAAGTATTTACATCAATGCACCCATCAACGGACGGACAAATAAGACGAACCAACCAAATAGTATATAATATCTAAAATATTATATAAATTATAAGCAGAATAATTGGGTACGATTATTATTTACGGCACAATTCGCGTATAATAGTTTACAAAATAAAAAGATTAAAACAACCCCGTTTTATACCAATTACGGATTTAATTCTACCGTATATGGGGAATTAAAAACCATGATTACGGCCCCACGAACCGTTAAAAAATAAACGAATTACAAAAACTTGATTAAAAATTCCAATAGAAATTAGAATTTGTACGAAAAAAAGGATTAAATATATGAACCAACATCGGATAAAAGGATTGATTTTTCAAAGGGGAAATAGCGTTTATTTTACTCCACGTAATATTGAATTATAGGGACTAAATGATAAATTGAATTTTAAAAAATTTAGACTTTTTGAAATCGATAAAAAGATTAGTGAAACCAATTATAAATTATTATCACCAAAAATTATAAAAATCCACCAAACATACCCCGTATTATTATCGGAGCCAGCACTATACGGCATTAATATATAAAAATTAAATGAAATCGACGGAAAAAGAACGTACAAAATCGGAGGAATATTGGACTATAAACGCAACCACGGTAGAAAAGGATATATTATTAAGCAGGAAAATTACGGATACGAAAAGAATGTTGGGAACCCTTTTACTATTTTGGCAATTGTTAGGAACTATTTCACCAATATTATTAGCAGTTGGATTTGCGAGCAGATTAGCCAAAAAGGAGGATTTAAAAATATACCACCTATTATTCCCAAAAATTAAAAATCGACCAAAATTCGAACCATATCACCAAACGAACCTATAAAAAAGAACTAATATATAAAGTAAGTAAAAAATACAAATCAAATAACTTACCAATTAAATGCTGCGTCAAAACATTTATTTTTTCCATTAAAAAAAGGAACTCCAAACAAAATTGGAATCCGAAAATACGATTCCAAAAACATTTCGGGAAAGATTTCGGCCGATCGCCGCCGCTCCTCCTATTTTAACTTTTCGCGCTCCACTGAATCCAGTTCCTCCAAATCGTTAATTCCCCCGAAATATAATTCGTCTTATTTTTTCAATTAAATTTTCTTTTGTTTTCGCAAACGTAAAAGTTTGAATTATTTTTTTTAAATTTTTTGCTGCTCCGCTAAAATAGTTTCCTCCCAAATTTTCATTTTAGGGTTAAATTTAAATATTGCCGACCGATATTACGCAATTAAATATTCGAAATACGGGGTGTATCGTAATCAAAACGGCTAAGGCGAAGTTATTTAATATAACGAAAAACATTTTACGGTAAAAGTGCGCAGCGCATTATACCGCAAAATTTATAACAAAATAAAAAAGTATATCGATTAAAAAAGGAAAGAAAATGTAAAAGAGGCGTGGCGACGTTATGTTAACGAACGACTTAATTTCGATTTAATTACACGATTAAATACAAGGTAAAAAGAATTAATAAAAAAAATATATAACTAAAAACCAGGATTTAAAAAGTACGAATTATTTCAAAATCAAAGGGATTTGGCTAAAGGAAAGGAAACCTAATATTACGACCAAATAAGTGAGCCGGTACCAGGGAGGTTAAGCGGGGTTACACCCCTCCTAACAATATTCGACCAAAAAAACACCGACCGGTAGGAAATAGGATTATATAAGGATTTAATTACGTAATAATACGTAATTACCAAATAATAATTTCGGTTAATTTGTAAAATTTCAATTGGGACTTTTATATCAAATATATTAGAAAAAATTACATTGGGAATATAATTTATATAAAATACGTTTATTATTATGTGAATAAATTCGATCTTAGCATTATTTAGCAGCAATTAAATTTTAACTAACCTTAATATATGTTTGAAAACGATTATAGCTTTACCCCAATTATTAAAGCCCCAAATTACCCAATTAAAACGTTTAATCGTTTTAACCCACTATATTTTACCCTAAAAACAGGTTACCCGATACCTTATCATAATATATATCCTCGGCGGGGTAATGGTTATTACCTGGCTTTTTGCGGCCTTTATATTTGTTAACAATATGGGTTGCTAACAAGGGTTTAAGCACTAACATAGGTGCGGCTTGGTACTAATTGGGTTGTAAAGGCCTTCAATTACACGGTTTAAATGCATTAAATTGTTCACTAGATTTTGGGATTAATAGATTCGATTCAATAGTGGGGGAAACTTTGTGTTGTCTCCCTTATATATCCTCCGACATCGAAATGGGGATCCGCAACCCGCAAAGCGTTCCGGTGCCGCATACGACTTTCCGAAAAATTATTTTGTATGCTTTGTTGAAAAAACAGCCTTATTTCATATAAACCATTTCTAAATTCGCACTAATTTGTGAATTTGGTGAAATTTTCAACCCGATACAGGGCAACTAACTCGTAAATACAGGGTGGGTATAAACCCGGTACAGGGTGAACCCCATTCGCTAATTTTTCAAATCGCAACTCCTGCAATATAAAATATAACGGAAACTCCGACAGCACCAGCAGCCACATTTCGGCACTATTTATTGTGGTTTATATGCAAATAAAAATGGACCCATTACATGCTAAATAACGCATATAATTAACACCCCCTTTTTTGCTATTATTAACATTAAATCGGAAAAGCAAAATATATAAAAATAAAACCCCAAAAAAAAATCCCCCTTATGTCCTAACCCGATTCGAATTCCCGATATAAACCCCCTGGATAATTAAACCCTTTATACCGATCCATAACCCCCGAATTGGAAAAACCCCCATAATTCTAATACCCCCCGGATTCAAACCCACAATTTATATAATATTAACGCACGGAATTAACTATTAAACCAGGTATTTAATTTAGTTATTCGCTGGTATTAATCAAACCCAATTCATTATATAAAGTATTTCGAATACGTAAATCGCCCAAAACACGAGCTTTTTTAATTTTCATTCAATTTTGGGTATAAGGTCGGTATAGCTTGCTTATTAATTGGCTTATTCAGGGTGGATTCGGGCGGTACGGACGGTATTAAGCTAATAAAAATCCAATATTGCAAACAAAGGGAATATAATGGGCTGTAATTAGTTAACGAACTAATTAAATGCCTTAATATTTAATATGTAAAAACTAAGCTTTTAAGGGTTTAGGCCCTATAAGCTTCAAAAAAACCTTGTAAATTGGAAACGTTAAGGGTCTTATTAAATTTTTAGCGGGCATTTGTTTGGATTCCAGGTAGTTTAGGGTTACTAATGTTAAACACAGGCCTTATAAAGGCCCTGCGACCGCGCATTAAATGCAATCGGCTGCATTTTTCATGCGCGCAGCCAATTGAACAGCGGCATAATTAACAACCAATCCTTTTATAATTACTTCCCGTACGTAGTGAAATTTGAATAACGTATATTCAATATATTAATGGTGCGTAAGGTTATATACGTTCGCTATAAAACGTATATTATTTCCAAAAATGGTAATAGGGCCTTTTATAGGTAGTTTAATTTTTATAAATAGGTTTTTTAAACCACTGTGCTTTACGCAGGGCTTCCGCTGAAGTATCGGTTTCAGTTTTTGGTGTATTAAAAGCTATAATATTAACCTTTTTGCATTTCCACGTTATAGGGCCCCCAAATAGGGTATACAAATATCCGTAAATGGATTTTCAATTTCCTTAACCCCGGCAAAATCACTATTACTAAAACCCAGTAATTTAAGGCCTTTAAAACCCCCTATTAAGGAGTGGGTGGTGATTTGGTTTTAAATACTTTATTTCCGTAATGAATAAATAAATAAGGATCCAGTACCCGTTATATCAAGTAATAGGTTTTGAACTGCCGTTCAATGGATTATAATAGTTTTTATTAAAAAACGTGAAAACCATTAAACCGGAAAACCGACATCCGGGCGCGTTAATAGCATTAAATATACAAAGGTGCCTATAATACTATGTAATAATTTAATTTCCAGCGCATTTACGGGCGAATCCCCGCTATATTTTAGCATATCCGGTTATAAGGGAACAAATATAAATTTGTAATTCATTTATCCGCACGTTGCTAATATTTCCTTTATATATTCATTTTTATGGAGTTAAAATAGGCATCTAGGTTTACCCCTTATAATATAGACGCCTGAAAAAAGGTTATAGGGCCCCTGTTTTCCAACGCGTATACTTCATTAAATCGGGCTTTTAAATCCTAAGTAAATTGCAATCTAGGACCTATTAGCAGGTAATCATTTATAAAAGTAAAAAAAAAGTCTTTGAGATTAACGTTATAAAAACAGCGGGATTAAAAATTAAAGGTTGAAGACCTTCTTTAAAAAAAGGGTTTTTAGCTTGTTTTACCATTTTTAAACCCTGTTTCAAACCGTATAACGCTTTTTCCAACTGGATAACCTGCAATTAGTTCAGATTATAACCCATTTCAACTAAGACTTTGGCGGTAATAGGCCTATAAGATTTGGCCTATTCGCTAAAACCGTCTGGAATTTGCAAATATATATTTACGTCGGTAAAATCACTATTTAAGAAACGCACCAATGAAGTCGATTTGTTTTATTTGCCAATTTTATGTATTAACTATAACTAAACATTTATACGCCAGGTAGGTGGTATAATAGTGCTAGTAAAACTTTCAATATAATTTAGGCCTTTAACCCGTAAAAATTCCCTAATAATAAAATTAATTTTATATTCGATAGGTTTGTTATTTTCATCCTTTTTTAATTTAAGTATCGGCAGGGTAGAAACGAGTTTACGACCTGTAGGCATTTCAATTTTAGGGATAAAACGGAAGGTTTTTGCAGTGACGATTTGGTCGAATTTAAAGGTTAAAACAACTAACTATTTAGCATTTTCAGGGCTATTGAAGGTTTATTGGTAACTATTTGGTTTACCATTTTTAATGAGCTTTTTCTTTATTTTCTTTTCGGTTTGAAAACAAAAATAATACACGTAATTTATATCCTTTCAATTTGGGTTTTTGAACAGCGAAATTAACTCCATAATCTGTATTTTAGGTGCTAAAGACCCCGGAACTTCCGTTGTTTTAGGTATTGGATTAGCTACCGCTACCGCTATAGGTTTTGGGGGCGAACGGTAGGCTATGGAAGTTTGGCGGGCAATGTATTTTCATGATTTGAATGCCCTGTAACGGGTGGTGACTACCCTGTACCAAGTGGGAGATGCCCTGTATTTTCAGGTGGTAAATGACCTATTCTTTCAGGCTTTTTCAGGGGATAATTATCCGCTGGAACGCTGTTGATTTCGTTTTCAAACTCAGAATTAGAATCACCCTTCAAATCTGTATTACCCCCTTTTAAATTTGTAGCGTTTCCCCTGGAATAGCTAAATTTGCAGCGTTTATACCCTTGATAATTTTTACGGTAAAGGCTTTATATACGGCTCGTTTAGCGGGTGCGTAATCCAACGCTATAAAATTGAATAAATGGCTTAAAAGTTTCTCCGTTTCGGTACGGGAAACCAATTTATTAAATTGTTGGCGTTTTGCCAACGGTATAATAATCTAGTATACAGTACCAATAGCCCGAAAATATGTTAAATTGGCCTTATACGGTAATCCAGGTTGGAATTCGGAATAAAGTTCCTCGTAAGGTATTAAACCCTTATTTGGTACCGGTGTACGGTTAATCAAACTAACCACCGTAAGCAGTAAATCATCTTATAAATATAATGGTAAGCCCGCCGTTATAATGGTAAACCGAAGCTTATCCAAAATAACCTTAACAGAACGTTCCGTTAATACGTTTTTGCCGTGGTTATAGGGATTTAGAATGCTTAAATTAACATTTTTGCTGATAAACCAAATTTAAAAGTTTATATTAATTTCGTACCCCTAATCGAAGTGAAAATTCAGGGGATCACGACCGAACGTAAATTTTAAAACCTTAAAAAAGCTTCTAATAACTACTAAAACCGTAAATCCGGGTATATTTAGTAATCGGATCGACCACCGAAAACGTGATTTTCGGTCCACTAATAATAAAATAACGGGATTTTAATTGCAAAAATCGGGTTTAAAGGTTATTATATTACCTTTTATAAGATCGAAAATATTAGGAGGTGCAGGTAATGTAGTTTTATTTTTTCGCTTAACAAAAATAGTTTTAACGCAAACAATATAGGTAATTGCCCTAATTTTGTCGAAATTAGGTAAACCTTTCGTAATTTTAAGGTTTTATTTTAGCAATAATAACCTTTTATACCCCAAATGCCTGTGCTGTAATAGGGGTTTTTGGCCCTGGATTTCGTTATAATCGCCTGTAATTCCGTTTCCTTTGGGAGTAAATTAACCTTCCGTAATATGTTTTAACCTTTAAAGGAAATAATTTCCAGGGGCCTATTTAAATCCGATAATAAAAGAGGTTTTAACAACGGATTTTTTGTATGGGAAACCCCCTTTTTTCGGAAATAGTCCCTTTTATATTAGGTTATATAAAAGGGTCACCTAGCTGCCTGCCGGGCCTACGGGGCCTAATTTCATATGGATTTTCAGGGCTTTTACCGCTAAATTTTTGCGTTACAGGTGAATTTACGGCTATTTCTGCATTTTGTTCGGGATTTAGCTTTTCCGTCACCGTATTTTCTTCCGGTTCCACATCGATGTAAATTTTATAATCTTTGTAATTTTCCGGATTTATATTATTTAATGTAATCCCCAACGGGGCTGCGTAGCCTTTTGTAACCTTTTGAAAGGCTATGCTAAAAGCGGTGTTATACTTACCTATTATATAGGCGTAATTTGAAATTTTCGGTATATATTAAATAAGGATATCGCACCCCTTTACCTCTAACCAGAACGAATATTTAACGGTAGTTAGGCGTCCCCACGCCTTTTTAATCCTCATTAGACAGGCTATCCTTGAATAATACGCACCTTATATTGTAGTATATAAAACCATTTACGATATTTATTCTAAACGAGGGGGAATATAGAACGTTATTTAACGTAACCTTTCTAAATTCGTCAGCTTTTTCAAATTTGTCAGCTTTTTGGCCGTAACGGACCTGTATTTTTACAGTTCCGGTACTTACAGGCTTAATAAGGCCACCTCCGGTACCGATTCCGACTGTAAAACCGAGGGTATAATCGGTAAAAAATTGCTTATTTGCAACAATATGGTGCGTATTACCTGTATTGTACAGGATAAAGTAACCTAGCTTCTAAAGCTTAGGCACCTATTTTACGCCTCGTCCAGATTTCGATTTAATCCTAGAATTAGCTTTTGAAACCTTTGGTTTTAGCGTTTAAGCGGTATCGGGTTCCAAATCCGAATCCGAGCGTAATTCGATAATTCCGCTAATAGCGGAATTACCCTCCTGTTACAGGGCTTAGTACGGAAAGTTACCGCTCAAATCGCCTTACTGTTCCAGGGCGTTATACGCTACGTATTCGTTAACGTCACCTGGAATTAGGCCCGTAAATAGCTCGAAATCCATAAAAACCATGGACGTTCCAGCAATTGATTTGCTGGAGTTGGAGGATTTAATATTTTTTGCAGTAGCAAAATCCAAATTAAAGTTTTTATTACCCTTTTTTCGTGATTTACAGGTGGTTTTTAACCCATTATTTTCCTTTTTACCGCCTTTTTTAGCGTTCTTTTACCCGATCTTTGACTTTTAAACCTATAATTAGCGGCTTTAGCCGTTGTAAAGCCTGAAATCAAATTTTCGGATATAAAGTCCGCCATAAGGTATTGCAAATCTAACTTTTTCAAATTTTGGTCTATAGTTTGCAGGGCCCGTTAGGTACTGCGTTGGCGTTCGGTCCAAGTAGGAAATATCCTCTCTAGGGCCCGTAGGTATTAATTTCGTATATTTACGGGGTTAATTTGCACGTTGCTACTCGCTTATTTGGCTGTTAGTAAATTAAAACGGTTATTCCATTCAGGTCTCGATTTTTGAAATTTCGAAAAATTTAAAGCGTGGAATTCCCGATATAGCGAATTGTAACTAGTCTCGGGTGTAACGGGATAATTATCTTCCAGGGTTCTATAAGCCGTTACGGGGTTAAAATGCCATATAATGGATTTCAAAGGCTTTTTAGTTAACCTATTTTTTATAAATAAAAATAGGATTAATTGCTCGCATCCCGGCAAGGTAAAATTAATTTTGGGGTTGGAAATGAATTCCGCTGCTTTTATAACCCTAAATTGGATTATTAACACCTATTTCCACAAATCGTAACTGCTAATTGCTACTAATTTACAATTTTCGGGGAAATAAAATACCTGTTTCGATAATTTTTTACCTAATCCGTAACCTAAAATTTGGTTACCAGGTAGATCAGGGGGTGCGGTAGCGGGTTTAGCTTCCGAATAAGGGGTATTAAACCCCGTCATACAGTTAAAATTAGCGGAATTACCATTTTTCAAGGTTAATAGGAAAGTTAACTGTTAAATTTTCCTTTAAAACTAATCCATTTGCGTTATTAACGCTTTTGATTCCAGGTTTTGGGCCTGTAATTTAACGGTCAAAACTTCGTTGGGGCTGGGTTTAGCCCCCCCTATTTGTTGGAATTGGGCCTGGAAGGCTCGATATAGGGCTATCTTCCATTATAGGGTAGCCTGAATTATAATTGCGATTCGTTAACTTTATAGCCATAATCAACTAATCTAGTCCCCTAAGTCTAGTTCCCTAAGGGTAAATACCCTCTTAAATCTCGGATTTGCTATACCATTTGCCTTTTAACGGTTAAAAACCTCTGATTGTCAATTATAGGCTTTATTGCTATTTTCACTGGTCGAAATCCACTAGAATACAGGGTTAGAATCCATGAAATCCGCAATTAGTGGGTGCCCTGGCATTTGTACCAATCCAGGTGCACGTAACGAATTTAATTCGCCAAGTGTGTGCAGGGTAATCTGCAGGGTATCGTGCAGGCTAGCGTGTAAATATCGTGCAGGGCAACGAGCCAATTAACGTAATTCCGCTAATGGGTTTCTGGGCTGTTGCAAACCCTGCTAAACGCGCTGAAATTTTTTTTTTATGATAATATGGGTTTTTAACAGGGGTTTAGGCATTAGCCTAGGTGCGGCGTGGTACTAGTTGCGCTGTAAAAGCCTGTAATTACAGGGCTTAAATGCACTACATTATTCATTAAAATGGTTCACTAATTCTGGGATTAATAGATTTAATTCATTGGTGGGGGAGGTTTTGCTTCATCTCCCTTATATACTTTCTAACAACAAAATGGGGGTCCGCACCCCGTAGAACGTTCCGGTGCTGCATACAATTTTCCGAAAAATTATCTTGTATACGTTGTTAAACAAACACCCTCATTTCCATACAAACCATTTCTAGGTTCGCACTAATTTGCTAGTTTGGTAAAATTTTTCAATTCGATATAGGGTAGCTAACTCGTAAGTGCAGGGTGGGTGTGAACCCGGTACAGGGTAAACCCCATTCGCTGACATTTTAAATCGCAATTCCTGCAACACACAAAATATAGCGGAAAATCCGATAACCCCGACAGCCCCACTTTGGCACTATCTATTGTGGCTAATATACAAATAAGGTTGGACCCATTACATGCTAAATAACGCACATATTTAACAGTTAATGGGAATAATATATGAACTTGGGTTAACGGGATTTATAATATATTATAAATACTTGTAAAACTTTCAATTTTATCGTCCAAAATGTTAAATAGTTCCCCTAAATAGGTCTTTTTCCTTTTTTACGCGCTATAAAGCGCCTTTACTTGGTATAGTTTAATTGGTTCGCTTTGTATTTATAACGGCGGGATATATTTGTTAATATTTAGTATTTTTCCTTGTTATTTCGTTATATTTCCTATTATTTGCTAAAACGTATTATTATTTCGACATTCCGCTTTTCAAATCGTTATTATTTTGTTTTCGTGACAAATTTATTTTTTGGGAATTTGATAAAACCCCTAATTTGTTTAATTCGCCGAAAATGTAATTTCAATCACCTTTTTTTTGCGAACCGGTTATATTCCTTTTTCTATTTTTTTTTGCATAACGTTTTCCGGATTTCCGGTTTTTAGCTCCGTTGTTTAGGGAATCTAGTTATTGGGTATTAACATTATTTATATTAATATTTTATGATTCCAATTTTCCGTTTCGGTAAATTGTTAACCGTTTTTTCCATTTTTTCCCCACGAAATAACTCCATAAAATTCCGGAAACATATTTTTCGAATTCTTTCCATTCAAGGATTGCAAATCATAAAACAATTTGCACTCCATTTTTCGAATTGTTTTTGGTATAAGGGTAACATTATTTTTTCGCGCTCGTGCTCCTTAAATCGGTTAAATGTTTTAAAGGTTTATATTTTTCGTCGAACTATTAATGTTTTTTCCGGTTTTTCCGGGAGTTCGTGGGAGGGTTCGTACTATGAACATGGCTAGCGCAGGGCTAATTATATTAGCTACCCTGCACTATCTTATAATGACTAGCACGGGCTAATTTTATTAGTCACCCTGCATAGAATAAATAAATAAATAACAAATAAAACGTATACGCGTTTATATACACAAAGCTTTATATATTACGTCTTTGTCAATAGTTTCAACAACAAAATAAATACGTCATATATAATATAGCTTAGTGGTACCATGCACGTTCCATAATCTATATTATATATACGTTGTTGAAATGCGTGGGTTCGAATCCCGTTGTGGTCGCAGATTTTCTGTGCATACATAAGCACAATAGGCCGTTAGGCTCAATGGGCCGTTAGGCTCAATAGGTCGGCAGGCCAGTCACATGAATAAGGCCAAATCATGTGACGTGACCCCGCATTCCGGACATCCGGATCGAAGATTTGCACCTATGGATTCGAACACGTAATTCACAACTTAGCCTTAGATTTATCACCTTCATAACCTTCATCGATTCAACGATTTAACGAATCGATTGTGCAACAATATATTTTCTCTATCACCCGCTAGCAGACGGTTATCTGCCATTTTAACGTTCCATTAGCCTTATACGTGATCCACCTTTCCCCGCGTTTAAAATTAAGCTTATTCTATCTCGTAACCTCCTCACACGAGCAGGAGTTCCGCGTCAATTTGTTACTTTATTAATAAAGGAAGTTGGAATTTCGACAATATATTGTCCAGGAGGGTTCGCACCCTGCTATAGCGTTCGCCGTTAATTCGGGAACCAGTTTTAACGCTTATTTTATCGTATTCTCTCCAATAATATACGGTTTTATTATAATTTATTAATTCATAAGGTAATATACCTAAATGGTTAATTCTAAAAGCCCTTAACTATTCGTAAAATGACGGTTATTAATTTTGCTACGTAACGTTTTGGAAAGGCATTACCCGTTTAATGTGAAAATCCTGACTGGTTAGGACGGTTTTTTTTCATTAACCGTAGGATGTGCTATAGGTTTTAAACATTTATAAAATAACGGTATTAACGTGTAATCCCTTTTTTTGCTTTTTTATATTACCTAAATAATATTAATTAGTGTTAATAGGTGTTTCGAAATGTGGATCGATTAATACAAGGTTCTCATACAAGTTAAAAGATATATATTAATTATTAGTTTGATAAAACTGTCTTAAGGTGAGCTTTTGAACGTCCTTCTATCTTATATTCGCAATTGGGCGGGTAAGTCACGTCCAGTTAGCCTGTGCGGCATTGCACGTGATTTATCGCTCTACTGTTAATTTGGCCTCGATTCCCTCTATTCCAACAATCTATACCGTTCAATAATCGATTGGGTATTACATATATGTATATATATATATATATAAATATTGCAATCAAAACGTAGTTCTGCTTTTATTAATCTTAACGATAACAAAGCCGAAATTTCAGGGATCCAATTACGTATATAAACAAACGTTTACGTAAAATTCAATTTAAAACAATTGGTCTTATTATTCTTTTATCTTTTTATACATTTTATTGGATAAAGGTCGTAATAAAGAAGTTTCATAACATTTATATACTGTTAATTGGACTTTATAATGTAAAGGCAATAGCCAAAACGAGGCTTAACCAACAGGATACGTATGTAGGTATAAAATTAATTGCATTGTTTTAACTACAGGAATAGGTCCGTTATAGGTCCAAAGGTCTATATATAGACCTTTAGCCCCATAATTATCTTAGTTAGAATTGCGCATAAAATGTATTCCGACATATATATTATTATAATGAAATAGTTTTGTTGAAGCTTTTTCAATTTTATTAATAATCGGGCGAATTATCAGGCTTTTGTATACGTTATATATTAAAGTTGTTAGTCTAGAGGGAATCGCGGTTAAATTAACAATAGAGCAATAAACTGCGTGCAATCCCGCACAGCCCAGTTGCACGTAGTCCACGCGCCCAATTGCGATGATAAAACGAAAGGACATTCAAAAGCTCACCTCTAAACAGTCTCATAAAACGGACAATTAGTATATATCTTTATATTTGTATAATAACGTTCTATTAATCGATGGATATTACGAAAAATCTATTAACATTAATGAATATTACTCAAATAATACAGAAAAGCACAATAAAGGGATTTAACGTTAATACCGTTATTTTTTCAGAACGTTTAAGACTAACAAGATATCCTACGTAAAGTTTGGAGAAACCGTATTAGCCCGTTAGGACTTTTTTACCGAATGGTACAGCCTTTATAAAACGTTACGTAAAAAAAAGGAAATAATAATCGTTATTTTACAAATATTTTAAGGCTTTTGGCTTTCACCATTTAGGTGAATTATTTTGTAAATCAACAAATGATAATAATAGTGTGTATCATTGGAGAAAATACGGTAAAATGAGCGCAAAAACTAGTTCCCAGGTGAGCCACGAACGTTACAATAAAGTACAAACCCTCCTCAACAACATATTATCGAAATTCCAATTACCTTCATTAATAAAAGAATGAATCGACACGGAATTCCTGTACAGACCCTCCCACAAATCCCCGGGAAACCCGGAAAAAACATTAAAAATTCGAAAACAAATATAGATTTGTAAAGTATTTAACCGATTTAGGGGGACGAGCGCGGAAAAACATTATGAGCCTTATACCCAAAGAATTTCGCAAAATGGATTGAAAACCATCTTATGATTTGCAATCGTTTAATCCAAAAAGTTTCAAAAATATAATTAGAATTTTATAGAGCTATATTACCGGGTAAATAAAATGAAAAGAGTTGTTCACGATTTACTAATACGGTAAATTGGAATTGTAAAGTATTTATATAAATAATTTTATTATTTAATAGCCAAAAATTTCAAACGACGCAACTACAAACTAAAGGTTCGGAAAACGTTATTCAAAAGGAAAAATAATGAAAGGAATATAACCGGTTTGCAAGATCAAGGTAATTAAAGTTACCCTTTCCGCGAATTAAACAGTGAGGGGTTTCACTAAATTCCCAAAAAATACAGTTTTGACGAAAACAGAATTATAACGACTTATAAAGCGGAGTATGAAAGTAATAATACGCTATAATAAATAATAGGGGACATAAGGAACTAATTAAAGAAAATGCTAAATATCAACGAGAATATCCCGCCGCTGTAAATCCAAAAAAAAGAATCGAATTACACCAAAGAGAAGCGTTTAATAGCGCGTGGAACAGGAAGAAAACCTATTTAGGGGAATTATACGACATTTTGGAAAATAAACTCAAACGTTTTATGGATATTTGCAATATATTGTAGATCCCCTTAAACAAGATCCATATATTATTCCGATTAGTTTGAATAAAAACGGATAAACGCAATTTTGGAAATATATAAACAGACGAATAGCGTAAACTTCAAGAAACGTATAGCAAGTTTGAAAATCGGTTTAAAACACCGTTTTTATGTCAAATATACTATAAAAATTAGAGCTTTATCAATTTCGAAAACGTTAAAACATAACTGGATTACGAAGGAAAACACAGTTTAGAAATTATGCAAATTATATTAAAAAGATTGCAAATTTGCCAAAGAAACACTGTGGCCTAAGTGTATAGATAAGGAGCACCTTATTGCAACGAACCTAAAAGCGGTCCAAAATATGAAAAAATTTCGAACCGTTATTACCAACCCTGCGGCTATTTTCCCGGCATTATTAAACCAAGTACTAACTGCTTTTGAATTGGAAAAGCGATATACGGTATATGATACGTTTTTTGTTAACCGAAAATATAGGAAATATATAAGCCGCAGAAAAGAAAATAATAGTAATTACCCGCGACGAGGATATAATAAACGACCTGGCCAATTTTTCAAAAACCAAAAATGCTATTTGTGCGGTAAACCGGGGTAAAGACCTTCGCACAATATAAAGGAAGAAAAATAACGGTGGCGAAAGCAAAAAAGGCGAAATAGGAAATACCGAAAAAAGAACTAACGCGGAGATAAATAACTTTTTACCAGCGGCAAAAATAAAGGAAAAATAGAATAAAAGGAAAAAGATTCGAAGAACAAATTTAGTGACAAAAGAATATATATAAACGGTTCAGACGGATATACTTTAATTGATTTTGTATATTATAAAACGCCGGTATTCCTAACGAACGAAACGCTCCGACACAAATTAAATTAAGACCGAATGGCGGTTCAAAAAAACAAAGCACCGCAAAAAGGCTTACCGCACCAAATTTTGAATTAATAAAATTTGAATAATCTTTGGCATGGCATTATACCGGATATAGGCGTTGCAGCGATATTGACGGCCGGAAGTAACCAAATGGAAATATTATAACGTAAAAAGCCGGAAATCCAAATCGATTAATCGAATCCAAATAAAACCAAAATGCGTTTCGGCATAGGCGAAAGGATTACCGTTATAGGAAAAATTACTTTGGATACACAAATTGCTATTATAACGCTCCAGGTAAAACAGATTCGGACACGATTTCTTTTATGCATAAAAAATACAAATAAATTCGGCATATACCTAAACAATGCCAGTAACAAATTCATAAAGGTTAATAGTACGAAAATGCCAATTTTAGTAAATGGGGGTACCCATGGTTTTTCCTACCAGGATTAAAACCAGGCGGACGGGAAACGTATTTTACAAGAACAAAAAACACGCTAATAACTTGTTTAACCGAAAAAAAGCTGAAAACGGTTTAGCGCAAATTCGGCCACTTTTTAGTACAGCGTTTATGGAAAACGTTATAAGAGGCAGGCCACTAGGTTAAGCGAAACATTTAAAGTTAATAAATCAATTTTATCATTATTACAAAATTAAAGAAAACGCATTATAGCGTGATAAATTTATTTAAAAGGACAATATAAATTTCAATAACGAAATCGTGGTTAACGTAATGTACTTGGAATTTAAACCAGTTTTGGACGTAACCGACGCGAGTAGGTATTACAGGCTACATGTTTTTTAAATAATATAATAGCGAAAGAAATATGGGAAACAATAAAGAAATGCTGGGTCGATACGTATTTAGGACCACCCGACGTTATTATATACAATTTAGACATAAATTTGACCGCGGCTAGATTTAAGGCAAAAACACGGTTCTGTGGTATAATATGCAACCAAATACCAATCGAGAGACATTAGTTATTGGGGAAAGTCGTAAAATACCATAAACCGTTACGAAAAACGTACGAAATAATAAAAGTCAAATACAAGCAAATAATACCGTAAAACGCATTGCAAATAGCGGTAAAAACCGTAAACGATATTATAGGCCCGCACGGCCTAATACCTACCCTATTAGTATCCGGGGCAATACCACGTATTATAAACGATTGAACGCCTTTAAAAAAACAAATGCAACGCGCCGAAACCGTTAATAAAACTATAAAGGAATTTAAAAAATAAATGGCGTAAAGGAAAATTAAAGAAATAATAAAAAAGAGGAATGGCCCGAACATCGAATTAAAAATGCCAATATTACTGGAACTGGGAGTAAAGGTTTTGGTATATAAAAAAAGCACAAATGGACTGGACCTTTTAAGGTATTTAATATATTAAATTTGATAATAATTGTTAATATGGTAAACAGCCTTTCCGTATCACGAAACATGCATTTAAAACCATACCACCGCTTTATGAAATAAATAAAGAAAATAATAACGAAACCATATCGACGGAATTAGAGTTGCGATACCCAAAACCCGAAAAGCTGAAACGCAAGGCAAAGCCTAAAAAATGAGGGAATTGAAGACTAAATGCTCGAAACAAACTTATAAAAACAAAAAACGCAAAACTGGAAATTACAATATAGATACCACGCCTGGATATGATATTGAAGGACGACGAAATATAAAAGCGGTATTTTATATTAAGAAACTGTGCAAAAACGAGATTTAACCGACTTTAAAACAAAATATATAAAACGGCGAGTACCCAATTCCTAATAAAAAAAGCAACGAACCCACGAATTCACCCTAAAATACAGACGAAGAAGCCGAATTAAAATTCCCGGGAAACCGTTCGAAAAGTCCATGTATTAGGAGGTCAATATTTTGCTAATTGCAAAAGTTTTGCAAGCGGTAATTAAAAGAAGATTCAATAATTAAAGGATTTTCGGATCGCGATTCGTAAATAAAATTAAAGGGTTACCGGAACAACCTTATGAAACATTACGTGTTATTATACAGGGGTACAGCGATTTTGAAAAAAAACTTTTTATGCAATTACCTACAAGAATACGGTGCAGCCAAAGGCTTTGTTAGCTTTTATATTGGTTATAAAACAGTTCGGATGCGATTTAATACTTAAAAATATTAGCTAAACGTACATTTTAAACTTTACGAAATTAAAAAGGACGTTTTCGTACGAATCCCGAAAAAAGCCGAATATCGATATCCCGCTAATACGGTATTTAAATTTATTAAACCCTTTCACAGATTCGCAAAAGCAGGTTTACATTAACTAGCTATACATTAACGTTATTATAAAAAGCGTCTAAACTGCATCCTCTTAAGTTACGATCCGTGTTTATTTTCTTCGAGAGAAAACGCCCATTTTGTTATTATAGGAATATAAACAAATAATACGCCAAATTTGGGAAATAAAGAACTTCCTCGAAAAAAGCAAAAAAATCAAAAAACTGTATTTTAAGGTTAAATTACAAACAATTATAAAACTAGGAAACAAGCCAAGTTTTAACGGCTATTTAATTAATATTATAGCAAAAGTTTGGAGATATGGCAAAAAGGATAATTCGACAGGTTATAGCTTATAACGACAAACAACCAGGGGCAAAACATAAGCATATCGCTTAACGAACCAAAAAAACGTACGTTACATCGATTTATTAACCGGAGGTTGCATTCGATTATGCCGCAGGGGCGCAGGCAGTAAAACCCGATAACGAAAATTATAATTTAATCAATAAGCGAATCGAGTGGAACTGCCAGAACGGACACAAAAGACTTTCCTATATTTGAATCGACATTAAAGCAGCAAAATTATACGTATTTATCGACGGGTCCTTTACTAATGAATAAGATTTTAATTCCCAAATCAGATATATAATATTTTACGGGAACGAATACTCCGTGGATCAGGAAACCGGCTTTTAAATAACCGGTAATGTTATATATTAATCATTGACCACATATAATAAAACTAGCAAAAGCTTATTAATGAACGGGATTTATAATATAATTATTGGATTCATTATTGGGTCTATATTAAAACCTATTATCGCAACCATTTTGGAAAAGTTGAATCTATTTCCTTCACCTATAGTTATGTACACGGACAATTGATTTCTATACTAATGCCTAGTGCGATTGGGATAATAGCGGAAAACCCACTCATAATTAATCTGTTGAACTTGAAATAATTATATGAAAATCGTAAAACTGAAAAAAAATAAATGGATTTGAGGAAAACCCGATCCGGCAGATTTTATAACAGAAAACGGGCCCAGTAGAGCTCTAACCGAATTGATTAATACCGATTCGACGGTAATGCGCATTGAAAAATGGTTAAAAATTTACAAAATTTACCGGAAAAAACGAGAAAATTAAAAAACGAATTAAATTAATTGGGAGCGGCGAAACGATATAATATGTCGTTAACGATTAAACGACCGCGCGCGACGTGAAACGCATCGTCAAAGACTACCGACAAACACCGCAGCGCTTTTACCAAAAGTAAAAAAAAACAAAAACAACGTTATACAATTTTAACGTTATGCATTAGGGTAAATATTCCCGTTATCATTTTTCTCCTTATTTTCCTCCTTACGTAAAACATTATACTCGGTTAACATAGTTTTTTCAAAACCTATAAAACGTTCAATTGGCGAATGACCGTAGCATAACCAGTAAAACGGCGTTCCTCCGACGATGAATATATCAAATCGTCGTTCGCGGTAAAAATACTTTCATAAAAAGCGATTATCAATATATTTTTATATAATTGTACGCCACCGGTCGAAATTTGATGAATATTTATTAATGGATAAAAAGATAAAAATAACGTTTGAACTGATTTACGGTAATAATCGCGATATGAATTTTAACGCGGGGCATTTCAGTTTTGCGTTTTTTGGGAATGGTAGTAATAAACAAAAACCCAGATTTTTTGGGTTCGTTTCTAAACAACGCGCCGGTTTTTTGCAAAATATAAGCACGCAGGAACAGCATCGCAAATTTCAAAGCCATCGTGGGATTAAGCAAATTATATTGAAATAACCATATTAAGAGCAAAGAAGCTCCAAATTGCCAATTTATATTGGTTTGCAAAAATAACCTTATTTGCATTTAATGCAGAGGCCAAACGGCGGAATAATATTTTAGCAAACACTAAGAATTTTTTGCTAAGCTTGTTTGTTAGCGAAATAAAAATCAAAATAAGCCAAATAGGGAATAGGGCGCAAAATTAAAAAAACGATTAACAGTTTTCATAACAACGATAAAATTAAAAACAAGAATTTATTTTCGTCGGAAACGTTGGGAAAAACAGATACAATGGCGAAAATTAGGTTAAAATTAAGCCGAAAGATAAAAAGGGCAAATAAAATAATAGATAAACAGCAGAACTGCCAAAAGGACAATTACTAAGAAATAATTTAAAAAACGCTAAAAAAAGGCTTCGAAAAATTATTATAATTACATATTAAAATTCGTGGCAGGAAAAAGCCCTTTTATAAACAAAAAGAATCGCCAGAAGTTTGTTGTCAATTAAAAACGATGTCCTTGCGATGAAATGATGAGGTGAATCAATAATAGGAACGGTAAAAAAAGTTACAATTATTATTTTTAAAGGAGGCCTCGTGGTTGATAGCCATTATAGTAGGAATTTATAACCGGTTGCGTGGAGCGCAACGAATAAGCACCAAAACCGCTTTTAGCAAATTTATCGCAAATTGTATAACTGTTTTTGTTGTTTTCGTTTTACAGATTGTTTTGCCACTGGATTGGGGGTTATTAACCGCGTGCAAAAAAGAAACAATTGCCGGTATTGGAATAAAGGGAATCGCGGTCAAATTAACAATAGAGCCATAATCCACGTGCAATGCCGTACAGGCCAATTGCACGGGACTCATCCGCCCGATTGCGTGTATAAGACGGAAGGACGTTGAGAAGCTGACCTTTAAACAGTTTAATAGAACGGACAATTAATATATATCTTTATATTTGTATAACCACGTTCGGTTAATCGATCGACGTTATGAAAAGCCTATTAACAAAAGTAAGAATATTAATAATATTCGAGTTTAAACGATAATTGCATACATTTTATACCCTTTAATTGGTTAGAAACCAGATTATTAAATATAATGTTATATTTGTATTATTTATTATTATTTATATTAACGAATAAAATACAATGAAATATATTGCAAAATGGTGATATACCTAATATTGAAGTACGAATTTAATCTAACGAGCTAGAATGAAGGTTTTAGCGTTAAAATGATAACAAAAATCCAAACTCTACAACGCCGGTTACCCCATATTTCTATGACTTTTATTTATTTTTGAATTGAATATTCAACTGCCTACAGTGGTTATACTATTGCTTTTTGCGTATACGCGCTATAACCGGCGAAATACGACAAATGGTCCTTAGACTAGAACGAGCGCGACTTTCTCGGCCAATGTAATTGGTCGAAAAGCCATGTGGCTAAAAGGTACATATAGCGTTTGGACCACGCAGGGGTCTAGTCTAAGGACTAAAACTACGATTATCCCGAGTTAGTTATTTGGTGCAGCTATACTAGGATATAACTTAAACTTCTACTTGACTTCCTATTTTGCATTTTATTCAAAATGTTAATGTTATGAATAATCGAGAATAAGTATTTTTAATCAAATCTGGGATAAAGAATAATTATTATATTTTCACCCGGGGTTGAAATGGAAAATTTACGTGGGCTTTATATTATTACCCAATATCTGAAAGTCCTTAAAATTCAAAATTTAAACTATTATCTATGATAATAGCGCGTGCTGTAAAACTGTTTATAAACAGCGAATGTGCAATTACTTCGTGGTAGGGGTAAAAATCACCACCCTCAAATAGTGGTGGCGACTTTGCAGGTGTGCGGAACCCCGATCTCGCGTTATATAAAAGTACGAACGGGTGCTCGCTGGGGTTTAGCAAAATGTTTCGTTATAATGGCGATTAACGTGATTCCCTTTTTTTTCTTTTCCAAAATTAAACATCGCGTTGTGGTTTTAATTATTTAACAAAAAAACATTATAAAATCAACTGTGGTCATAATTTCAGGTTTTCAAATCGTTAAATTAATTAGCAATTGCGATCCCTGTGAAAAAAGAGCGAAATAATTGTGGGTCAAAAGTTTTAGGTAATATTAACGTCGTGAAAATTACATCGACAAATACACGGTGACAAGGGGTGGCTTTTTTGCCTGCCACCGTAGTAAATATATCGCTGGCATTGTTAAATTAAAGAAAATTTTCCTCAATAATAATAATTGCTCCGGTTTTATATTACCCTAATAAAGATTAAGCGCCTTATCCCGCCTTTGAAATGGCCATTTGGTTTGCATACCATGTCGTTACTATGCATAGCCACGCTAAGCGAAGCGTTGGTAAAAGGTCCACTAACCCCATATTAAAGTCCCCTTTCTAATTTAATGCTAATTTAAAGCTCCTATCTGCTTTTTTATCTACCAGTTTTTAACTATTACTTAATTTACACAGGATTTCCAATATACACCTAGCGGTAATATCCGATTTCCTGGCGTAATGTAAATATTACTATTATAGGCATAGCTGGAGGGCTAAATGAATCATTATGAAATGAACTGCATGAATATCTAATAATCTCTCACTAATAGCAGTAAAGCCGCCATTTTAATTTACTGACGCACAATAATACGTTGAATAATTAGCAGAAAACACTTTTTAAACTATATATTACGATTCTATATAATCATGGTTTAATCCTCGAAACATTCGTTTCCGATTAAACTTTGTTAAACAACTATCATTGCAATTTATATTAGTAACCACGCCATTAAAAATCCTCTAACGATAGCTTTTAGCTCCATTTTTACCATCTTTTATTCGCCGAAATGCAAGTCATTAAAATCATTTTAGCTATTACTTGTTATTCCGCAAGTATAACGGCTTTACCTACCACAATTAACCGTGCCACCAAATGCGGTTTTCCAGACGAAATTGGAGAAAACCTTCTTTTAAAGCGCTCCAGCGAAATAAGCGGCTCGGCCGGTGCGAATCACATTTATATGTGCCCAAAATGCCTTGATTATAGGAGTAAAAATCAGGTTGCCGTTGGTAATCACGCATCCAAATGCAATGGTAACAGTATGTTAATTTTGGCTAAGTCCTAACCATTAAGGTCACTAGAAGAAGTACAAGGCTGGCTTGAGAAATATACTAATCAAAGGTATTAGAATAAACAACAAGGGAGTTAAATTATTGGTATAACAATAATTATCGCATTTGGGGAATATAAATGGCTGCAGTTAAAGGGTTTTGGGTGCGATTATAATACTTCAGCTTTTGGGAATTTATAAGCCCACGTGGCCTTTTCTCCTTTATAGTAAAACAAACTGAGTTTCTTAGGCATAAAGAAAAAAAGAATATAAAACCAGTTAAAATATCAGTTGCCGCTACTTAATTATTTTAAAGCTTAATTCCTACGCGTAAACAAGGGTTACAAATTTGAACAGGTACTAAAGAGCTAAATAATAGTATTGTATTTTAACTGTAGTTAAAACTGTACAAAATATTTATAAGCCCGTAAATAAAAATGAAAAGAAGTGATTACGTGGCCGCGGAATTACCTGGTTTAACAGGATAAATATCTTCCAATGTTATTTGCCATTAACCTTTCTAGGGGGTATTATTAGCAAGGTTAATAAGAAAGCTCAAAATAAATGTATATACTTAAGCCTTAATAATATTATTCCTTTTGTATAATAGCGCTAACCCGCCTTTAAGGTGAAATATGTGATACATCCCCTGAGCAGCAATTGGTAATAAGGCCTGCCAAAACCCGAAAACAGGTTTAGCCCAGCCCGGCCCGCCAACCCATGGGCTTTTGGCGGGGGCCCGTAATGGCCCACGGGTTTTCTTGGCGGGTAGATGGGGGCCCGCGGGCTGGCGGGCTTAACCCGAATTGGGTAGCCCGCGGGTTTTCGTGTTGGGGCGATTAAAAAGGAACAACAATGTAAAAGGAAAACGATTTTGTTAAAATTGGGATAAATAGTTAATAAATAAAATGTATCCATTAATGTAACCATTAATTAGCAGGCATTAAAACTAAAAATAACGCAATATAATGGGAGGGAAATTATAATAACCATCCTAAATAACTATCCCTCTTTTTAAACCCATTATTTTATTTTTTACACAATTTAACTAGTATTTTCCATATCCGTGTTAGGGTTAATAAAATTAACCTGGTTATCCTGCTGCTTTTCCTGTTTTTTAACCTATTTATTATCCAGTTTTTTATCCTGTTTTTCATCCTGTCTTTCATTTTGTTTTTCCTCCTCGTTTTTATAATTATTTTCACTTATATTATTAGGTAAAGAAAATAAAATTGAAAAAGAAGTCGAATCCGCAGACGAAAACGAAAACGACGAATTTGCAATAATAGTTTATTGCGGTAAGCTTTTTCCAGCAATTTTGGGGAATGTTTTACCAGTAGTTTTGGCAGGTTTTTTACTTGCAAATTTGGCAGGTAACGGAGTTTTCGCTATTTTGGAAATTTTTGGGAATTTCGATGCAAGGCGTAATGGGTTTTAACCATTAGGACCAAATAAAATCAAAACGACGGGTAATGGGGATATAAATTTTTCATTTTTGGGGCCAGTGCGGAAATAACCAGCCATTTAAAAATCTTTTTAGTTCGAATACTGGGTGTATATCCATATATTTATAATGTTTAAAATATATTTAACGAAATGCATATTTTTAATTTGGATAACAATACGGCGAGCGTAGATGGCGTAGAAATTGGTAGTTAAATAATGTTAAAATGGTCATTTAGGATGGTTATAATAAAGGGTTTTTATTTGTAAAAAAAAGGAAATATTTTGCTGTTTTTTTGCAAAACCATAAAGGCGATTAGTTGGAAACGAAAATTATATTTATAATTTTGAACCAATTCCCGTACCATTCGTCGGAAAAAAGCTTTGGGGACGAATAGTTTAAGGGTTTTTTAATGCCGCCTAATTTCGCGTAAAACAATTGTCAAAATAAAGTTAATATATATATTCAAAATAAAAAATAAATAAAACTTATGGCCAGGTTTAAACCGGCGATTTTGCCCCTGTTTACCCATTAATAAATAGTTTTTTAAAACCTTTTGTGTCAATTAAGGAAAGGTTTAAAATTTCGTAAATTAAAAAGAAGTTGAAGGTTTTTTACCTGCAATCGAACGGGAAATTTGGGCGCGAGGAGTTATATTAATCAAATTGATTAAAAATAACCTGGCGACAAAGCTTTTAATAAAAATAAAGGCGGTAACGAAAAATGATTATAAATGATGCGAGTGATAAATAACGAAAAATAAAAACAAAAAAAAAATTGGTACGGATAAATGGTCGGTTTAAAAACCGAATCTTTTTGGTATTTGCGAAAAAATAAATAAAGGCGGGGTATTATTTGATTTAAACCTAATTAGGTTTAACGTGGAAAATTTTTACAACGGCGTTAAACCTAATTAGGTAAAATGTACACATATTAAATATGGGGTAACCAAATTCGGAATCCAAACGCAAAACTTTTTTATTTTATCAAATTTATCAAATTCATTAAAATAATAACAATTTGAATTTTAACCAAAATTTCCAATTTCAAATTTTTATTATAATTTTGCTATATTTGGAACAAAAGTATTGTGAAATATTGTTATTATTTGCAAATATGGGTAAGCATTTTCATTTTAAGAAATCTATTTCAGGTTTAATTTGAAAGTTATTAATCTTTAGCCCGCAAACGCAAAAACGACGAAAAAATAGTATAAAAAACCCACAAATCTCGCAATGGCAGCAAAAAGTTAAAAACGCAAGCAGAAAATGGCGACAAATTTGAACTAATAATGGACCGCGCACGTAAGCGTTTTAACACCGCATTATTTTGTTAAAAGTCCAAATTGCGGAGCGAATATAGATATTTTGCGTTTACTGAATTTGTACGAGAATAAATGGAAAATAAATTTAAAATTGATTTTATTACCAAAAAGTGAGTAATTATTATATGTAACCTTTTTAAATACCAAAATGACGTGGTAACCATGAAATGTAATTATCCAGGAAACTTTAAAACCAGTATTGGAAAAACCCGCAATCAAAATTCGGTTTAAAATCCCGCACCCTTGCCCCAATCGACGACGAAAATTGGGAAAATGTTGAGGATTTGGATAATTTAAAGGATATTTTTCAGGCGTTTTTTCAAATTCCCATTAAAAAGGCCAAATTCAAAATGCAAAAATGGGAAAAAATGGTTATTGCGTTGCTATATAAATAACACACCTACTAAGGTAAAACGAGTTAATTTGTCCGCCAAATTTTCCACAGGTTTGGAAGAAATATTTCACTTAAATTTCTTTTCAAATTTGGTTATATAATGCGCCAAATCCGCCACAAAACCGCGCATTCTGGTAAAACGGCCAATTTAAATTAAGCCGAAATAGCTAAAT
Source organism: Pyricularia pennisetigena (assembly GCF_004337985.1). NCBI lineage: Eukaryota > Fungi > Ascomycota > Sordariomycetes > Magnaporthales > Pyriculariaceae > Pyricularia > Pyricularia pennisetigena. The sequence continues at coordinate 6,551,755 of NC_043744.1, forward strand.
TGATCAATTATAAATGGTTATATAATAGAGTTATTCAAACATACGGTGAACAATTTTAGGTATTGCGTGGTTTATTTTACCATATAATATATCCATGCTGGTATTCCCTGGTAGCCCATTTGGTTACCAAAATGCATTATTGGGCGAAAAACACTGCGGTTTATAATTTCAAGATAAATTAAATGTACCAATTATTTAAAATTATAATAAAATAAGTTTTACAGATTTTAATTTCCCGAAATAAATAATTGCTAGTTATTTTACAGGGCGATTTATTTTACGCCTATATAAACCTTTATTCTGGTTAAAATAACTTTTTTGCGCGCTTTTATTTGTTTTAACGTACCCAAACTTTTAATTGTAAATTATAATTATATTAAAACTACCGCCTTGTTCCGCGTTTAAAAGTCGTACAAGGCTTTTAGTCGCAAAACACCTATCCAGCGCATTTGGGTTAAGTAAGACCCCTATACAGTTTATACAAATGTGCTAAACAAATTTATTCGCACCATTTACCGAATAGTAATTTAAGAAAATGTGGATAAATGGGTTACGCTCCCATTTATTGCGAATAATTGGGTTGGGGTGCCTAATTACCCAAAAGCATTTAAACGTCAGGTAAAAAGGTTATAAGTGCTGGTTATAAAACCAATCTACAATAAAATGGTTAAGGAGTTTGAGGGGGATTTTTTACCTGCTATTTAATTTAAATACGCGGAATAATTGCGAATTTCAGTTATATATTTTACGGTGGTGTTAGCAGTTAAAACTTTTAATTGCGTAAGTTTTACTCACATTTAACTGGCGTAATAAATTTTCAGTTAAATAAAAATAAAATTTAAAAAAAATGTCCAAACGGTTAATTGAATTTTATATTTTAATATTTTAAAAAATAATTTTATAGCCCATTGCTTTTAACACTAACCGAACCAATTGTATATTTTTCGTCGATATTGTAACCCGTTTTGCATAAATAGTAATAAGGTTTAAAGCAGTAAATAATTGTACCAAAACATTTCCGCCGCTTTTTGCAATACTTATAAAGCTTTTTTTGTATTTGCAATAGAATATAAAGGGCAATTGTAAATATTACATCTTTAACCGAGCGCTGAAGAGCAATTTTGGGGATTAAAAAATCTATACGGGATTGCAATCGGCGGATTTCCTTTAACGTAATTATTTAATATAACCAATTATATTTTTTACTCCCAGGTTTAAACCGTTTTCCACGATTATTCCTTTATTATCCATTATTTTGTACCCTTATATTAAATTTTCCGGTAATTCGATCTAGTGGTTTACCCCCAGTTATTTCTTTTACGGTTTTTTTAGTTTTCCCTCGTTTTATTTGTAAATTATCGTTTAAATAAATAATAGGTGAAGGTGCTTTTGGAATTTCCCGCAATCGTAAAGGTATTTCGGGGCTCATTTGTTTAAAAAAATATAAAAGTACGGAATAAGTTAGACGTAAATTAACCGGAGATTTACAAATTGTTAATTTAAATATCCGATGATTAGAAAAAAATGCTTATTGATTATACCGCAGTATTTGGTCTGATTTGGGAGAATTAGGAATCTGTCGACTTTTTTTTTGTTTTATTTTTGCTATATTTGTATAAACAAAACCTGGCGATAAATAATAATGTAAAAAAGACAAAGAAAACAATTAAGGAGTACAGATTTTTGATTTTAACAAATTTTGAATACAAAAATTAACCGATATTTCCCCGTTATCGATTATATAAAATTCCACTGTTTAATTAAACGGATAAATTAAATACAATCCTTTTTTTTCCTAAGTTTTAAAACAATAACGAAAAAAACGTTTCCTTTTTTATTAAATTTTTAACCGGATTATCGTAATAAATACCGCATTGCCACCTCCGGAAACTTCAGTCGAAAAACTAGTGTTTCCGGAAATTGAAATTGTTCACGAATTTCGTCATAATTTTTCGAATATATATATACCCGTCCTACGTTCACTTGGCGTTAATTCGCACAATTATTATTTCCCTTTTAAATTAAATTTGGAAATTAAAACCGAGTTTATGAAAGTGTTTGCAAATGAACAAAACACAGGTTGCAACGATCCTATTTTATACGGCGGGAAAAAGGATACGTATTATATATACACATTTAAATTATGGAACAATTTTCTCGATTTATTCGTTTTTGGATTTTGGTTTCGACGTTGGCAACCAATAAATAATAAAATCGATTTAACCGTTAAAGGGTTTGAAAAACCTAAATTGGCGGAAATTTGGCAACATTACCATTAGGGTTTTTTTGGAAAAAACGGCGAATTATATTGAATTTGCAAAAAATGTTTGCAAATGTTAAAACATCCCCGATTTAGTGAAAAAACCAGCAAAATGGAACCAGCAACCTTACACGGCATCGGAATACAATTGCTTATATTTGGAACAAATTCGGATTACAAAACGATTTACCTAACCCCAATTCAATTCCTACGGATTTTTATGTGGAAAACTTTTTCCATTTATTAACGAAATGTAACCATTCATATGACTATTAGTATAACCATTTACATAACCATTTTATATAATTATTTATATATTTGCAAAAATTAATATATAATTACATTTTTTAAACGAAAAAACTCCATAAATATACCAAAAACGAGGTCGAGCAATTATACGCCCGATTTTGCATTTTATTGCAGAAAGGATTTAATATTATACAAAATTTGGAATTTAAAATGTTTATACAAACCCGAAACGATCGATGGAGGGTTCCATCGCCACAAACCCTCGCCAAAAAATGCAAAAATATATCCGAAAATATTATTACCCGAAATTTAATAAATATGCCCAAAAAAGGCAAATATCTTTTGGTCGTGGACGGATGGACAAACCCTGGTTTAAAACACGTTTTTTGGGGTATTATAGCCGTTTATAGCGACATTAATTGGGTACGTCGGTATATTATTTTGGATTTTATTACGATTAACGCCAGCAAAACGAGGGAAAAACTGGTAAAACTTACCGTTCAAACTATTTTTAAACATTGATTGGAAAATAAAATATTGGTTATTACGATTAATAATGTTTCCAATTTCCGCACCGGGGACGCTATTGCGGAAATTCAAAAATGTATTCCCCGATCACAAATGCAATTAAACATTTTACAAATCCCTTATATAATTCACGTTTTACAACTAGTAAAAGGGGTTATATATTAAAATCTTCATATTTTTAAAGCAGATTTCTGCGCATTTTTGGTTAATTCCAACGATAAAAAATATTTGGCGATTAATAATTTGGAGGACTTTAAAATATAAAATATATCCCTAAAACATATTATCGCCCAAATAAATAGTTAATTTTATTAAAACTTTTGAAATATAATTTTTTAATATATCATTTTTTATATTAATTACGTTATTTGGCGGTTTTATTGCACCTAAGCCCCAAACGTACCGAACTTTTTTGCAATTTGCAATAAACTACTGGCGAATTTGGCGTTAAAGGACCCCGTTTCTTAATTAAAAATAAATAAACGAAATGGAATTTAACCATTTCGGCTATTACGCGTACGCTTTAACCGCGTAAAACCATCGAATTATTTATTAAATAATACTTTATATGAATAAAGGGCCAGGATGACCGGGCGAATTCGACTTTATCCAAATTTCGAATATTTGCAAAAAATTGGACGATTTTGAAATGTTTTTTAATAACGATTGAAATTATTGCGGTTTTTATCAATATTTTTAGCGCCAATAAAATGGAAACAATTACGTACGTTTTATTTTGGTTAGAAACTATTTGAATTGCTTTTACCAATTTCGAACGAAAATTTTAGGGAAAAAAACCCAAAAATATCCACAAACGGGATAATATACCAATTTAAAAAACGTAATTCGTATTACACGAGCAAAATTAAACAAATATATCGACCTAATTCAACGTTAAAAAATTGAAAAAATGTACCTTATAACTGTTATTTTAATCCCATTTACGCGGACGGATTTTAAAAAAAACAGGCTCCGATATTACGTAAAATATACCAACCAAAAGGTGGAAAGTATAATTAACCGAAATACTAATCGTTTGGCCGAATTATATTCGCAAAAACGAAATCCAAATTTCCACCCTAAAACAAAATCAATTTACCCGGGAACGGATCCTATTTTATTTACTTTATAACGGAAACCGAATCCAAAAAAACGCAAATATATTCCCAACCAAAATTCAAATTAAATAACCAACCTAAATTCCATCGATCGTTTTATTAAAAAAAAATATCCGGTTAAAAATCAAAGTATTTTTTATTTAAAGTTCGTTATTTTCAAATTATAATTGGTTAAACGGATAGTTATACGGATGGTTATATTGGTATATATATTAATCTTCGACTATTTACCGCAAGTATGGAAAACTATAATAACACTTTCAATTAATGGGTTATTTATAAAACCAAATTCCCGGAATTTGCCCAAATCGCCCGCGATATTTTAACTATTCCTGCTACTTCCACTTTTATTAAGCGGTTATAATTATAATTAAGCAATTCGATTGCTTTTAACCAATTTTTGTCAATTTTATCGGCAATCCGGGACCATGCTGTTATTTACGCCTCGATTAAAGAAAAATCATTTTTTTAATCGGTATTGAAACTTTTATCGTATATAAAAAATTTATGTCCCCGGAAGACGAAAAAGTTAAAAACGACCGTTTTAAAGAATTTGTTGGGTTCGTGTACAATCTGGGGGAGTTAAGCGATAATTTAAATTCGGATAACGATAATCCTATTTAGGTAGCGGTCGCTAATACCCCAATCCGGGGAAATATTAACCGCATACCCCCATTACCCGTTTTTAATCAAAAAGGGTTTCAATTTAACAAACTGTTAATAAAAGGCCCATTTAGAGCAATGAAACCGGTACGGCGTAATATCGTGTATAAACGTAATTCGAAAAACTCCCAATTGTAAAATAAAAGTTCAATATATTTATTTTGCTTTTTATATTTTATTTGCAATCGTAAATTTATATAATATTTGATTTATAATCGTGATTTTACATTGTATTTGATATATTATCGTGATTTTATATTATACTTAATTTACTATCGTAATTTTATATTAGATTTAATTTATTATCGTAATTTTATATTATATTTGATTTATTATCGTAATATCATGTTAAGGTTTATTTGAAATCGTTATTTTATATTATATTTTATTTATTATCGTCATATTATGTTATGGTTTATTTGTAATCGTAAATATATATTATATTATATTTTCAATCGTAAATTATGTTTTATTTGTAATTGTGATTGTACCTATAATTCGAGAAAAAACCATAAGTACAAATATGGAGAAATTGTAATTTTACGGCTTCTTCCACGGGGGCCCGCGGGTTGCCAAGAAAACCCGTGTACGGTTGTGGGCCGGGCCGGGCCCCCCCCACAAAAAATTCAACCCACCCACGGGTTGGCCGCCCCACCGATTTGGGCTGCCACGGGCCCCCGTGGGGGTTTTTGGAATGCCTTAATTGGTAATATAGCCCGTATTCGCCCGCTTAATATCTGGCGCGATACTATCGCTTTAAAAAGGGTTACGTGGCGGTATATAATTACTAATAAGGCCTACCAAAACCCGACAACAGGTTCAGCCCGGCCCGGCCCGCCAACCCATGGGCTCTTAGCGGGGGCCTGTAATGGCCCACAAGTTTTTTTGGCGGGTAAATGGGGGCCCGCGGGTTTTCGTGCTGGGACGATTAAAAAGGAGCATGTAAAAGGAAAACGGATTAATTAAAATTGGGATACAAATTTAATGAATAAAATATATCCGTCCGTATTTGTTAATAGGCCTTTCGCAACGTCGATCGATTAACACAACGTTATTATACGAATATAAAAATATTAATTGTCCCTCTTCTATAAAACTGTCTAAAAGTGAGCTCCTGAACGTCCTTCCGTCTTATACCCGCAATTGGGCGGATGAGTCACGTGCAATTGGCCTGTACGGCATTGCACGTGGATTATGGCTCTATTGTTGAATTGACCGCGATTCCCTTTATTCCAACACCGGTAGTTTTTTCTTTTTTTCACGCGGTTAACGACCTCCAATTCAATCGTAATAACCATTTCTAGAACGAAAATAACGAAAATAACCATGCAATTTACAATAAATTGTCTAAAAACAGTCTTGGTGTTTATTCGTTGCATTTCTGTTTTCCGCAATGGGTTATAAATTCCTATGGTCGTGGTTACTAACGTCGGGTACCCCCTAATGGCCACCCCCCCTGTTGGCCACACCTAAAAATCTAACGACGAAATACCTACTTATATAAACTAATTTAAATATAAAACTAGTGGAGTCTAAAAATATAATCGTTTTCAGGCTGTTCCGGTTTTTTAACCTCTTTTTCATCAGTTTAAAGTTCCAAATTTTCTATGTTATTTTCCTGCAATCCAATGATATTGTATTTTGAACCAAAAACTCGTTTGGATCAGATATTACCTTTTTTTTTACCCGGCCGTATTACCTCGAATTGTGCTTCCAATAAACTAATTTTTTGTTGCGCGTTAACCAAAAATATATTTTTAACTTCGAAGCCTTTTTGGATTTTTGCAAATATAAAACGTAAAATAGCGTTAGCTTTAATAATAGGGAAAATCTTTTGCAATTAAAGTCCAATATCTCGGGTCTATTGGGGGGTTTTCCAAATAAGTAAAAACGGGTCGTTAATTTTTTGGGCTGGGTTTTCCGGTGTTTTATCCCTTTATAAACCGTTCTTTTTATGTTTTATAACGTTGGCGCTGCTATCTTTTAATAAAAAAAAGGTTTAAAAATGCTTTAACCAAGTTAACCGTCCATAAACCCGTTATACGCAACCCAAATTAAATATTTCTTTGCTGTAAATATTTTCGATCTGTTTATGTTATAGCAAAAATGGAAATTTCGTTTTCCAACTCCTGTTAAACAGCAAAATTAGTTAATAAATCCAAATTAACGTCAATAAGCCGTTTTTAACGGCAAAAAAAAACGATAAATCCAATAGTAGGAAAGCTCGTGACGAATAAAGGGGTAAATATAGAAGTTAAATATTATCTTGCAAACAAAAAAACATAAATTCGTCCGTTATATATAATTTATGGCCGTCGAAAATTGAAAACCGATTTTCAGGGCTTAAAAGCTGGGTATACGGAATGAATCTTTTTTTTAACCATTCGATAACCGTTTCGTTATTTGTCCACCCGTTTCCGGTTACATAAAGTTCCCAATTATTACAAGCGTTTAAATCCGTTGGAAATTATTATTATTATTATACGTCTTTTCCCTTAAATATAACGAAGGCAGGTTAATAACGGCCGGATTCCGTTAAAACGTAATATTAGGCCGTTAAATCCTTTACTTTCCATTACACCGGTGTCGCTTTTCTTCAACCGATTATCCCGTTTAATATCGTTAATAACGGGGTTAATAATATAAAACCACTCAAATTTAATTATTTACGTAATAGCCCCATTAGCCCGGGCGTTTTCCATTTGACGGGGCTTTTGGGTTTTAAGGATTGGAGCATAAACCAAAAAACGGGTTATCCGACGTTTTCCAAAATTTTACATTTCACCGGCGGCCTGAAGAATTCATTTCGTAAACAAGCGTAGTTTTTAGTGCGCTGGTGGAAGCCCCAAAGCTGTTTGGGCAAATACGCAATTAACTATATGCTTTTCCTATTTTATAAAAAGCTTTTCAAACGCTTTTGTGTTTTTTGATAAAGTTAAAAACCTTGAAAACGCTGACCAAATTTACTTTTAGGTATACCCTATTTTCGGGAGGCTTTGCAATTTGTTAAAAAAACAGGCCTTGTAAAGGCCCTGCGACCGCACGCTAAATTTAGTCGGCTGCCTTTCTCATACGCGCAGCCAATGAAACAGCGGCATAATTAATAGGTTATAAAATCCCGTGTAGCGCCGACCTCCGAATCGGTCGCAAATTCAATTCCCGTTACGTGCATGCATTTTGCGCCTTAGTGGCAACGAGCAATTGCCCCTCGTTAGCCCAAGCAATAAACTTTACCCAATGGAGGCCAACCCATATTGGAAAACCCTAATCTCAGTGCTTAGACTAGACCCCCCTGCTTCGCAGTGGGGACCGAGCGCTCCATATACCTTTTAGCCACATGGCTTTTCGACTAATTACATTGGCCGAAAAAGTCGCGCTCGTTTTAGTTTAAGGACATTTTGTCGCATTTCGCCATTTATGGCGGTACCACTAACGATAATTTATCGCGTTTCGCCGTTTATAACGGTATTATTAATAATATATTTAATATTACAATATCGCTCATAATCATTTTATTAATATAAGGATAATTTGTGGTATTTTGCCTTTTATAGCGGGTATATACAGTATATTCCCATTATAATAGCAAAAAAATAATGTACCCATAGTATGCAATTAAATATTCGTATAAAAAAAAATAAAAATTTGAAAAACATGTAGTAATTTGCGTTGGATTTATTGGAATTTGCTAATTACTTAAATGCCGCCCGCGTTTTGAAAGCCACTGTATTTGAAAAAATATTAAAATATTAAGTAAAATTTGTAATTTTTCATTATAATTAATTTTTATTTTAAACAATAATATATAATATTAATTTTAATTTTAGTTACAGTATATATACCTTAGCAAACCTAATACTGCAAATTGCATGCAATTATCAATTGAAACAAAAGTATTATTAATATTTTTATATTAACTAACATTTTGTTAAAAACCTGAATAATTTACGCAAACATTCGTAAAATTAAAAGAAAGCTTGTTTAAGGCACTCTTTTATTGATTGATTAAAAAATCGTATTTTATTTTTTTTTTTAAAAATTTTATTTAATTAAATAAAACAATAAATATAAAAATAATACACATTCAGTATTTTTTATATAAAAAAGCAAAAAGGGCCGGTATTGTAAATCAGGTTTTACGTGAACGTTTGTTTATATACATTATCCATTTTTTCAAACTTTGGTTTTATTTCTATTAAAATTGGTAAAAATGTAAAAGCATTTCAATTGTAAAATATATATATAATTGGATACACTTTACCTATCCGCACATTTAACGGTTTATATAATTAGATATACGTACCAAAATAAGGCATGATATTAAATATATATATATACCACCCCCCCACGTGTAAAAACCGCAAAAACTGTCCGCAAAACAAATATAATATAAAATTAATGAAATAAAGCAAAAAGATTTATAAAATACACATTTAGCATTTTCTTTTATTAAACAGTTTTTAAAACCGATATTATAAATAAGATTGGACTCCGACGTTTGTTTATATACCTAATCAAATTTCTAAAGCTTTGGTGTCATTATCGTTAAAATTGGTAGAAATATACACGAATTTCGATTATAAATTATAAATAAAAAGTATACATTTTGCCTATCCGCTTATTTAATTGCTTATATAATCTGGTATATATACCAAAATTTCTAGTAACTATAAATATTCATATACGACCCTCCACGTACAAAAAATATAAATTTGGTCAAAAATTAAAAATAATATTAAAAAAAATCGAAAATCGAAAAAAAAATCGAAAAAACAATACCGCCATAAACGGATTAAGGGCAGGTGGTATCGAATTCGGCCATAATGAAAGATAAAAAAATAAATCGAATCGCTGCTAATAGCGGTATTAAACGCTATTTTCAACGATATTTTATTTTTTCAATATTATGCGTGGTTGTGGAATAATAAAGGAGTTTCGGTTAAAAAAAGGCCAAAAATACCGCCATGAACGGCGAAAATCGACAAATTGTCCTCAGACCTGAACCAAAGCGTTCTTTGGATGGACCCACAGGTACATTGCAAAACCGCAATTGAGCCACGAAGTGGAGCGAAGCGAACGGAGTGGATCAATTGTGGAGCTTTGGGCTTCAGGGATGAGCCCTGAAACTAGTGCGGACCCCCATTTCGATGTCGGAGAGAATGTAAGGGAGATAAAGCAAAACCTCCCCCACCAATGAATTAAATTTATTAATCCAAAAATTAGTGAATAATATAGTGCATTTAAACCCTGTAATTACAGGCTTTTACAACGCAATTAGCACCACGCCGCACTTAGGCTAATGCCTAACCCCCTGTTAGCAACCCATATTGTTAACATTTACCGGTTACAGGATTCCTACAGCTAATAATAGGGTTAGGGTTAGGGTTAGGGTTAGGGTTAGGGTTAGGGTTAGG